>NC_091585.1:9089096-9094096 GCF_042767895.1 Penaeus vannamei
ATATATATATATATATATATATATATATATATAATTACATATATATATATATTACATAAATATATATATATATGTATATATATATATATATATATATATATATATATATAATTTATTTATTTATATACATATACATGCGTGAGATCGGCGTTTATATATATATATATATATATATATATATATATATATATATATATATATATATATATAATCTATTTATTTATATACATATGCATGGGTGAGGTCGGCGTTCCTTTCCTCCCGCAAATTGCGAATATCCGTTACGACCCTCTTATCATAGTGCTGTGTTACTGATACTGGTATTTAAGACAGCGCGAGCGTATCGTGTGCCCATAATAATAGTACAAAAAGTTCCATAAAATGTATAAACGTGTGACTATTCCGTCCGGTGTCGTCCTTCCGGTGCCGCCCTGTTCCGACGAATCGCCCGCCGACGCGCCGTGGCCTTTCGACGGGCCTCGATCAGTCTAGGCAAACCCAGTACGGTGCAGTACTCTCAGTCACTGCCAGGCACACACTTTCACTCTGCGTCTGCGCATTCGATGAGCAGCTCCATTCTGCATCGTCAGACTACGTAACTTAATCTCTTTCCGAGACAATATTTAAATTCAATAACAAAAGCCCACTCCCTCAAAACCGCAACGGATAAACATTGCGACTTGATGATAAGAAACAATACGTTTTGTACACACAATCCATGTAAACACCTCATGTGGCAAACTGTCGTTTCTCAACTGAAACATTTCAACCTGAATGTGCAAGGCCGTGAAAACACAACTTCGTTCAGCTCAGTACAACACAATGTTATGGAAATTCCCTTTATATTCAACTAAAGCCATTGTAAAAAGTATGAATTAAGAAAAACAACAACTTTCAAACTGCAAGCAAATGTGTTATTATTTGCATATTCAAATTTGAAGATTGGATCATATTCCTATTGAATTCAAGGATAACATCGAATACTCAAGCGCAACATATTCGTTTTATGTTTTGTAGCAAATATCATGGAAATAAACATAACAAAGTTAACTGATATAATTGAGAGGAGTTGGATTAGTCAAATATATCAATTCATGTCATCGACACTAAAAGTCTTAGAAGGCCTGAGGTGTTTTGTCGTTACATTGTGCAGTTAGTGTGACTGGTGACTTCGACCGTTTGACCTCCCCTTAGAGGCTCTATGACACTATGACTTTTTCCGTATTTTTTTTTCGAACTATCCGTGTGAAAATTGACTGACCCATGTGTAAACAAACATGGCACTATCGGAGGTCCCGGGAATCACACGAAGATTCTCATATGTATTATGTTATTTTAAAGAAATATGATGATGCATATTGTATATACGAATGCTCAATCACTCATTCTAACTAATCTATTAATTGCACAAGATCAAAACGGAAATTAGACGGAAACGGTCGTAACCGTCTTCGTCTGGGAGGCATTCCGTTTGTAGACGATACTTGCGGAATGCCTCAAATTCAGACGGAAACGCAATAATTGACGGAAAAAGTGATAGCGTGATAGGGCCTTCAGTCAGCCGATGCTCATTAATCACAGAGTGGTGTGAGATATCCTCAAGTAATAAGATAATTAACATGGAACTTACTTTTCAACACTGACTTTCACGAGAAAGAATGGAATACAAGTTTCGTGGCAGACATAAGCACCAGTCCTCCAAAGACCGCCTGTGCCTCCAAGCGTGCAGTGTGCGCGGGGATGTGATGCAAGCGTCAGGGTATCGGCCGACGCAGCGCAGTCGTCAGCACAGGAGCATCAGAACAAAAACTGCCCGGTCAGTTCGTCACCACGGCGTGGAGGCTCCCTTCAACAATCATTGATGGCAACTTGGCAACCAAACGACCGCACCATATTTCGTGACATTTCTACATCGAGGATGTATGTTTCGACAGTAAGAGCTCCCCACGGCTGGTGTCGCTCACGACCGGCCGCTGGCTATATTCAACAAACAAGATACATCTGGCTCGGCCTCTGGGCTACGCTCTATCTATCGTAATCATTGCAACCAATTTATTGCCATCGAAATCAATATTCCAGGAAAGGAAACCCACGCCCAATAATTTTACCCGACGCTTCCCTTTCTGAAATCTTCGGCAAAAGATCTTCATCTTCCTGACGCAGAATTCTCACAGGAAACCCTTACCAATCACGGGTTAAGCTCCACACTTGCGGGGACACTTGGCCAAAACCTCAAAGATCGCGTCAGAAGCATTACAAAGCCAAGCATTCAAAATGAAACAACCACATTATCTTCGCCAATGTTCCCCCTTTTGCTCAAAATAGCTACCGATTTTTTCTAGAGAATATTGAGAATAAGTGAATTTGCGTGAGAACCAGGTTTTAACCAGCTCGGTCGGCCCTACAGAAGGCCTATAGGAAGAGCAAACACGGGGGCGCGCTTCTATTTGTTCATCCGGTGTTCCGGACCTTTGGCCAAATAAGTGGATGTCCGACCGTGCTGCTGCCATGTCCTCTTTCTGTTGTTGCTGCTGTTTCCCGTATTTCCGCGGATAGGCCTAGATGAGTTGGCAAAATGTGGGGGGCGTTTTTCGGTGAATTGCAGAGCTCGCTAATCAAACAGGCCTTAGCAGTAAGCCATGGCTATCATGACACTAGAGAGCCAGGGCCATCTTTTCCCACATGGTTTATTGTTCACCGAAACTTCCCTTCGTGTGTATCTGCTTCTTTTCATTTTAATTAGGATATAATAACTTAATTTAATGTTCTTTCAGTTACATCCATAGCCTCGAGACAAGCTGAACATGCATGTCAACAATCCTCCCAAGGCGCCAAGATAAATTATAATGAGATAAAAATCATCCAGATGCGAAAGAGAACCTCCGACCCACGACGTCTCAGCCGCGACCAAGACCTTGGCTCCCACGTTCGGCGCCAAGAGGGAGGTCACCGTCGAATTCGTCCGCGAGTGTTGACGAGATCCTGAATTTGCAAAATAACAATACTCACAAACAAGTGAAATAATCCGTGCTAATCAGAAAATAGGTTTCACTTCTCTAATGATACTGATACTGAGAATGTTAATGATAATGTACTGTAAAGGTGATGATGATAATTGCTGCAATAATGATGATGATGACAATAATAATAATAATAATAATAATAATAATAATAATAATCACAACAACAATAATAATCAATACCATCAATAATAGTAATAATAATAACAACGATTATCATCATTACCATTTCTATTATCATAACCATGATGATAATGACGAAAAACAAAATGCCATTTCCTTCTTTCTCCCTCCTGTTGCTTTAGCAGCAACCACAGTAGAGCTACTACAGTCAAACTGAAGGCAGTAGCAGCACTGGTAAAAAGAATAGTGTTGCTGGTAGTTTTGCTGGCACTGGCAACAGCAGAAATCGAGACCAGACTTCAACACAAGTAAACCGAAACTGACATTGCACCCAAACCTATTTTACATCTGATGGCAGACTCTTCCGTTCGAAACGCCGTCTTCCTTCGGTTTCTATTGTGGCTTTTCTTCCTTCCTTGAATGTATACACGTTACTGAGTTACATACCACGCGCATCAATTTCCATCACGCTGAACCTATAAACGCACACAAAGAAGAACTTCAGGAGCCATTTATAAACGGAATCGCCTTTGATATTTCACGTTTAAGACTAAACCTTTTTCTGATATTTCACGTTAAATCACCAACCCTCCAACGTTACCGACTGACAGACGGCACCAGAACCCGACGCCCTCCCTTGGGAGCCACTGCGCGCCGGGGATTAATCGAGCCAAACTTTCATCCCGCGAGACAATGGCCACAACATGCGGTTCTTTACACCCGGAAGACTCGCGTGTTCGTGTTCCCGAATTTAGTCTCCTTCATTCACAAAAAACAACTTTACTTCTTTCCTTGTTAGGACTGTCGGTATGTTTCATTTTCTTGCGCTATTGTGTGTGTGTGTGTGTGTGTGTGTGTGTGTGTGTGTGTGTGTGTGTGTGTGTGTGTGTGTGTGTGTGTGTGTGTGTGTGTGTGAGTGAGTGAGTGAGTGAGTGAGTGAGTGAGTGAGTGAGTGAGTGAGTGAGTGAGTGAGTGAGTGAGTGAGTGAGTGAGTGAGTGGGTGCATGCGAGCGTGAGTGCGTTTATACATATATAACCACATTCGACCTTATGTCAGTCTATAATTGTCTCCTTGCCTACGAAGTTCGTTTAAATTCGGGCCGTCCCTCCGGCCCGCACCGCTCCCCCCCGATCGCCCAGCGCGTCCACACTGAAATCCATCCCCAGTTCAGTATATTGGGTATTCTTGCGCTAAATTCCCCCTGGCTTTGTTCCCCCATCAGGCGCGTTGGGTAAGCGGGCCGCTGTGGTCACGGAGGGCGTGGCTCGACCTGGGAAAGTTACCCGCCCAATGTTGTAATATCCCCCCCCCCCCCCGGCCGCCTCTTGTGTTACCCTTTCTCGCTCCGCCTCCCTGTCCCCTGACCGCAGGAGCCGGAAAATAAAGGTTGCATCAGGGCGGGCGTCCATTCCTTTTCGTATTATACAAGGTAGTAAGATAACACTTCCTGATTTCATGAGCGTAAAACAAAACACACAGACAAACTGATTGACGAAGATCAGCAGAGGAAAAGAGAGCTTGTCTTCGGACACGGACCGCCAGCCCCGATAACTTCGTGGCAAGTCAGACGTGAGGAATTCGGCTCTCACTTTCTCGGCGGTCGACGGGAAGCACTCGCTGCGCCTCCCTCCACAGCGACCCGATGAAAGGCGAGGACACGGACTTGGTCACTGTGAAATACTACGTTTAAATTCGAAATTGGGGTCGCTGTTGTTTTCCAAGGAATGTGATCTTTAGTTGTTCATGCAAATCACCTTTGCCCCAGCGCACCGTGCTGTGCATGTGAGGGGCATCATTCGCGCGAGTAACGCAAATCAGATGCACAAGGAGAGTTTATACATACATACATACATACA
>NC_091585.1:9134096-9139096 GCF_042767895.1 Penaeus vannamei
GCAACATCACTCACTAACTTCCTTAACTTCATTTTATGTGAAAAGACGTAAACCTAAGTATAACACTTTAATTGATGGATAATCCTGCGTCTATCAAAGAGGCAGCGGCAATGTGGCTCTGCAAGTGTCTGGCTGCACTTTGCAGATTTAGTTTAAAAACTGTCACTAAGCACTTTGCCCACTTTGTACGACATCCTTGCCTCTCATGTGTGTCAAGTACTAGGGAATCTAGGGAAACTATGTTTAATATTGCCCTTTAGGACACGGAAGTATGGCTGATACCTCATCATTGCTATCTGATTACGGATCATTGCAAACAACGAACATCCACCTGGCTATGTCACCCCTATTACCTCCCCTCATTTAGGATAAGGATAATCACAATCTCGATGTTAACCCCACAACCAAACAAACTACTGGTATCACAAATGCATTTTTGACAAAAACACAAAGGGTTTAGTTCGGTTTGCTCACTCTTGCCAAATTGTTCAAATATATTCCCATAACCCATCTTACTATCAATGTAAACAAGCAACTGCTATTTGTGAAGACTCATCTTCGTACTGGAGGACTGAAGTAGTCACGGAAAACAAAATGGATGCTGTTAGTTATGATGGTGAATTTAGTGAGGAGGGAACCTTTCCTCGCTTTGGTTTTGCATTAGATGATTAAAACAATGGAAATTAAAATTGACTATTGTGACGTCATGAAATTAGCAAGATTTCTGTAGAGGTAGTTTAAAAGTGCTTGGGTCAACCAAGAAGTTTTGAGAAATCATGAAACATCTTGTTGTCAAGATATTCCTTATCTATTCGAGATCATAGAAATTGTAGGTCTTATGCCACATAGTATCCTAAAGGTTAATTGTGAAAGTATTGCAAATTATTTCTTTTGTGACATACAGGCATACCTGTAGGTAGGTATTGCTTCTGTTGTTCTGAATTCGACTAGGCAGCTTTCAGAATTGTTCATCCAACTGGACGAACAAGACTAGTATAAGAAATAAGATAAACTTATCTGGCCAACTCTTCAACTCGTCAGGGAGAAGATGGAGTTCGACAGGATGGTTAGTAAACAAAGATACTGTATGTCAGATAAGTTTTTTAAAAATTATATTTGTCAAAGAATCACATAGAAGTGTATTACAATCAGGGTTACCAATCTCTTTTTACCAATAGTACCAATTCAGACTATTGAAAAGTACCATAACAGCACACAGCGTACCAAAACTCAGGAAATTCAAATAATTTACATATTTCCCCTTCTTCCTGTGACGGTAATGATGTTGATGGCCTTTTATCTATTTTGTCCATAAGTTGCTGGAAGAGCAGCCAAGATGTACATTTCACACCAATTAACAAAGATTGGCTCAGTCACAGGGCCCTATGCTGCCGCCCGACACACACACATAGACACACACACACACACACACACATGCATATTCAGTGGGGCATAACGATCGGTATGCAGCTTTGACTAAAATAAAACCTATATCGATTGATTAAACTTTCTCGTTATTGATGAAAAGTACTTCAACTATATGAGCATTTGAATTAGCACACAATATTTCATGTCACTAACATAGCACTTATAGCGAGACTGAAACAGATTTACTGCGACGTGACAAAGGCTTCCACACTTCGTAACACATGCGCCCAATGTTTCCTCCATATCACATGTGTGTATCTTTGACTACAGTCGAGTCTGTTGCTATGTGTGTAATGTGGGGAAAATACAGAATAGTACTAGAAAATTATTTTTTTTCCAGAAAGTGGTAACAACTGCACACCTAAAAGTGCCAAATCTAGTATATTAGTATCAGCTTTGGCAATTTTGGATATGCATAGCCGTTTTTGTCTAGTAATTCCATGTCTACACATTATTATAACAAAGTGGACTATGTCATTTGCCATTTGTACAACTTTTCCGTCCGAGTTAACAAGTCATCTGTCAGAACTAGGTGTGGGGTTCCGAATGCAGCTTATGTACAGACTTTTTTCTTATATTCTATGTACATACCATTATTCTGGTTCTGGTATTCCACTGGCTATAAACATTATTATTACACATATAATGAATGTCAATAGGCTTCACTTCCGGTAATATGTATATTACGAATGATTATATCTACACATGCATAATTAGCAAACCGCTTCTGCCGGCCGTCTCTCAGACTTCAACCGGAAGCTCAACAGATGTAATTGCCATTACAAGCTAGACCTCCTGAGGCCTCACCCCGCTGCTGCATTTTGGCTCGAAGCCTTGTCCACTGACAATTTTAGGTCTCCTTTTGTTTAATCTTGTACAAAATTAGGTTACTACTCAGCCTACCACTGACTGACTCCAGTGTAACTCTCGACATTAACGTCGAACTAGAAGATATTCGATTTCTGCAACCTACCGTCTTCTTAGATGCATAAGCATAGGAAAGGGGGAGGGGCAGGACCAAACTTCTGTCCCCCACTACATAACTTTCGAGGACATTCCCTTTAAACAAACAGTACAGTTCCTCAGTCACCCAGTTGTTGAGAACACTTACTCCCTGAAACTGAGAGGGCAGCTACAACTGAGAATGGTGTTCAAAATGAAATAACCATTATGTCAAATTAAATTGAAAAAGTCTGACATTTTAGTGCAGAAATTAATGAGTTTATCTCTGCTAAATGCTAAATCCAAGAGCTCGCCCCGTAACCCTAGCAGGATTCACTTATCTTTTCCTACATCCTTCGGTGGTGGTAGCCCCTTGGCTGCTTATCTGCAGCGAAAACAGACCTGCTTGCCGAATTGATTATCTATATACTGTACCTTCAAGAGACACATTAATCAACTGTGCCCTTAAAGATTGCTGGCATGATATTCTATGGCAGTCCTGTCCATGGAAATGCAATCTATGGACGAGACAAAATTAAAGGGCAGCTGTGATCACTCTGCTCATGGCCAGGAAATTTTGAATCGAGACCGACAAGAGAAACATCCCATCTGTCTACAAGCTGCCCATTGTCCAGTTCAAGTGGACCCAAGATCTCCCTTTCAATGATGGCACAAACCTGGACATTGGTGACTTTAACAGCCACAGCACCAGCTGGGGTTGCGGCAACATCAACAAAGATGGCGAACTTGTCAAGGAATAGTCAAGGACTAACCATCATTCCTCAGTGCTTGTTGGCAAAGAGGATACAACCCAGAGCTGGCCTTTGTATCCTCCCTACACTACCAGAACTTTCAAAGGTCTGTCAGACCCCATACCCAAATCCCATCACTGCATCTCTGTTGTCAACCATATCACCAACAGAAAGTCAAAACCAAGACTCAACTATCTGAAAGTCAATTTGGAAGCTTTCACATTGGGACCAGAAGAAGGAATAGAGGACATAAATCCAACACCTGAAGGCAACGATTCTCTAACGACTAGTGTGGAGAATTGCAAGGAAAAACATCCCCGTGGTGCAGAAAACAGTACATTCCTAGTCTGTCCAACTCCAGCAAAGAAATCTACACCAGGTACACCAACTCCTGTGGCACTAACCCATTTACTAAAGAAACCAATGAACTTTTAGAAAATCCACTTGCATCTCTCAGTGACACAAGAAAGGAACAGTGGCAAGAAATCAGGAAAACACCTTCTCTCATGAAGAGCTAGGCTGAAACACCATACATCTGGTAAAGCATCAGGACTTGGTAAAATCAGCACAGCGCTGATCAAGCACTTCAGAGACAAAATCCTAGGCTGGCTACTGGTGCTTTTTAACAAATGCACTCATGGCACACACATACTGAAGTTCTGGCGACACACGAAAATCGTAGCCCTGCTGAAACAGACTCAAAGCTACCAAAAAGCTACTGATCTATATCACCTCTACATACTCTTCAAGCTTCATGAAAGACTGATCATGGCCCATATCAAGCCCACAGTTGAAAAACACCTCACTCCTGCCCAGTGCGGGTTCGGAAAAGGGCAGTCATGCTGTGGACAAGTGATAAAGGTCATACAGCACATTGAGGACAATTTCAAAGCTGGAATGGTAACTGCTGCATTTGTTAATCTTACAGCTACATACAACACAGTGATCCACTGAGCCAACTCTTAACCAAACCGTTGTTTCTTCTCCGAAATGGACGGCAAACACAGTCGCTGGAGAGCACATAAGAATAACCTGTCCCAGGGATAAGTACTAACCCTAATGGTCTTCAACATCTACACCAACATTCACCTTCAGCATCCATCTACACAGATGATCTCTTCCTGGCAACTTCTCGAAACCATCGAGAAGCACCTTGCAGATGCCTTGAAGATCCTGGTTCCCACACGCCAACCCCAGCAATACCCAGGTCGGTGCATTACAACTAAACAACCATGCTGCAAAAAGAAAGCTTAGGATCACGTGGGAAGGGAAAGAACATGAAAACACCCTACACCCAGTGTACCGCGGCGTCACCCTTGGCAGGACCCTGTCCTTAAAAAGGGTATGTCACCAAGCTTCGGAAGATTTCTGTTTGCAACAACCTCCTTTCCAACCTTAATAGCTCGAGCAGATCCCAACACCCTCAAGCAGACAGTACTGGCTTTATGCTACGTCACTGCTAAGTATTATGCTGCAGTATGGGGATCATCCCATGCCCCTAAGGTTAATGTGAAGCTGAACAGAGCCTGCCGCACCATCACAGGCAAGCTAAAGGCCTCCCCCTTTCTAGCCCTGTACACACTGGTAGTAGTCTGTCTGCCTGGCATCCAGCAAGATGTCCAAATAAGGATAGAAGACAAACAATTAAGGGACTCCAGATATCCACTTCATGGGCTCCAGTAGACCCTCCAACAACTAAGATCACGCCTCAGCTTCATGGCGGTCCAAGGCCTTGAGGGATTGACATCAGAGACCCTAAAGATCGAACTATGGAAGGGGTCTGACCCAAGCAACAACACAGCACTTCCATCTGTCAGCAAGGCTCTGCCCCCTGGATTCGACAAGCGCAGAAGGGACTAGGCTTCCCTGAACCGGGCA
>NC_091585.1:9151596-9154096 GCF_042767895.1 Penaeus vannamei
TATATATATATATATATATATATATATATATATATATATGTATGTATATATGTATGTATGTCTATATATATATATATATATATATATATATATATATATATATCTATATATATATATATGTGTGTGTGTGTGTGTGTGTGTGTGTGTGTGTGTGTGTGTGTGTGTGTGTGTGTATGTATATATATATATATATATATACACATATATATGTACACACACACACACACACACACACACACACACACACACACACACACACACACATATATATATATATATATATATATATATATATATATATATATGTACATAAATATATATGTATATGTGTATATATATATGTACATATATATATATATATATATATATATATATATATATATATACATGTATATATATATATATATATATATATATATATATATATATATATATATATATATAGATATATATATGTCTATAAATACATATATACATATACATATATATATATATATATATATACATACATATATACATATACATATATATATATATTAAAAAAATAAAGGAAATCGAAAAAAATAGAAAAAGTCAAGGTCACAAAGGAAGAAATCGATACAGCTTGCAGAGACGGTAAAGAAAATTGAATTCATATACTCCCTTGGGCAACATGCAACGAATATTGCTAATTTAGCTGTGTAAACAAGGATACAATCATATTGGTACACGAAGAAAACGTTGTAGATGGCGCTGAACGACACAACGAGGAAATTGTAAACATTCTCAAGGTCATAAATCCCGAATTCGCGGAGCAGAATATCATAGCTCACAGGAGGCTGGGATTATTCGAGAAGGGAGAGAAACTCCCTTTAAAAGTGACATTCATGAATAAGCAAATGGTAACTGATATGATAAAGAAAACGAAAGTCCTGGCCACCCATGAAGAAAATAATAAAATCTGGATAAGAGAAAATATGACTGAGGATGGCAGAGAAACTAGAAAAAACTGCAGAGGTCTCCAAGCAAAGCAAATATACTGCCGGAACCAAAATGTAGAGACAGACAAACATTAACCCTGCAGCCAAAAAAAATACCGAAAGATTATGTAGAAATAGATTATACAAATATAGATGGTTTACCTTCGAAGTTGCTAGTAGAGACAATAAATGAAACAAATAAATCAGATGTAATATGCATCACTGAATCCAAACCGGATCCCTTCATAGACGATGTAACATTGGGACTCAGAGACCATAATATTTGGAGAAAAAATAGTGCGAATGGAAATGGGAGTGGGGTAGCAATATTAAATAGGAAAGGAATTTTTAGAAAGGAGTTAGAAATTAATCAAGACCCCAAAGTAGAACTGAAGGTAATTGAGGTAACATGATAATAACCACAATGTACATGCCACCTCATAGATTGGTCTGGTCACAAGAAAATTACCAAAAACTAATTCGAGACACTGAAGAGCCTGGAAGAAGCGGAACAACTTTCGGAAACCAATGTCAAAAAATCTTGTCACAAGGGATTTAATAGCTAATATGACTGGGAAAGTTTCGATCCCAGAGTACAACCACATTCGTGGAATGCTAAATTACAAGAAGTCATAAATGAGTATTGCATTTTCCAGAATAAAATAGATTATACCACTTTAGACGGCTAGATGGACCGTCTATCCTTGACTCAGTATTCACAAAGCATAAAGATGATATCAAGTATATCGAGTATTGGTTCTCCTTCAGGTAAGAGCGACCATGTAGTGATTCAACGAAAATTGTCTGCTGCAGGAAAAATTCACCGCAAGTAACGAAAGAAAGGGAAAGTACAATTACAAGAGCGGTGATTATAGAAGCCTTAAAGATTTTTTTGATAATATGAACTGGGAAACACCAATATTCATTCTATAAAAGGAGTAGAAAAATTTATATCAAAATTCAAACCTGAAGCAATCAATGGCAAATGCAAGAAAATGAGAGCAACCCCTTTGGAAAATATGCAGAAGACAGATTTCAGTGTACGAAAGATATAAAGTATGAAGAAATGAGTAAACCCAAACCATGAGGGAGGCGAAATCAGAATTTGAAAAGGATATAATCAACAAATGTGCGTCAGACAAAGCTCTACTTTAACTCCTTAATTAGTAACATTGTTTATACTAAGGAGGAAGAAAATGTGTAAAATCTTAAATGGAAAATTTCAGTCAGTGTTTGTTCAAGACTAATGCTCTGATATGGTAAATATCCGTACAAACGTAATCATAGAAATTATCACCTTCAAAAAGAAATAAAAGATATACTAAAAGGATTAGACCAGACTAAAGCAGAAGGGCCAGATGAAATTACTGACTTGGTTCTCAGGGAATGTGCCGAAGAACTATGTAAGTAGAAAGTAGAAATCGCCCACTATCCCAATATAGATTAGTAGACGCAATAGACAGCTGACAGGGAAAAAAATCTTGGGGTAATAATAAACAGGATCCTAAGTCCAAATGATCATATAAATGAAAAGGTCCACA
>NC_091585.1:9171596-9197521 GCF_042767895.1 Penaeus vannamei
CATGGGGAATACCAGCGGTAATCTCCTACCCACGTATAGTGATAAGAAAGTGCGGGCGCGGCGCTAAGATCGCCTCTAGCGATAAGTGTGCAGCTTGGCACATACAGGACAACTTAACATTAATTACCTTAATGCTAATTACATGTCCATACCCAGCTGGGGGTCGTCACCAAGGACCATGTAATAATGATGAGGTGAGGTTTGTGATTAAGATTGATTAATGAAAAAAATGTTCGAAATTTAGATCGGCATACTAACGATTAACATATGAAAGTAAAAAAATGGAAAAACGATAGGATAACCAAGGTAATTTCTCATTTAGTGATCACTCATGAAAGCGAAAATCACGAACAACATGAAATCCTAGTAGCTTTTTAATATAATTAATCTCTAACACAGAGATACTTTAATAAGATACAAGTCCAAATAGCTTGAATGTAATTTAAGTCGGGTGAAGTCAGATGGGAGAGGGATATCTACCTTAGTAAGGTCATGTGAGGTAAGTAAAGTCATCTGAATTTCGTTAAAAATAGTAAGAGCTACTAGATATAAAATTAAATAATATTGTGAAAAACAAGTACACAATAATCTAGAAATCAATCAAATTACCAATAAATGAAACAAAGGATTTCTGTAAAGAAGATGAATAATTATCAAAATATACTTTGGAATATGCACAAATAATACAATTTAATTTGTTGAATTATGCTAATATTATTACAGCTCCCACATATATTCATGCAAACCAGGAGTAAATTCGTCACTCTATCGTAAGTAGATCGATAACGAAAAAGAATTACTATCACAATGTTGATTCGCATTATCAAAATTATATGCCAAATAAGCTAAAATGCGGGAAAATATCAAGGCTAACATAGGTCATTAAAGAGTGAGGTAACATCATCATCTGACAGGACCTGACCTGATTTGACATGAACAACTGTGTCAGGTGGCTTACACACACACACACAAAAAAAAAAACAAAAAAAAAAACAGTATAACGTTTTTTTTACATAAAAGATACTCAAGTTAATATCAATAAAAATACAAGTAAAACAGGACGCATGTTGCTTTAAAAATGTGTTGCTTGAACTGGGATAGAATGAAAATAGGTAGAGAGGGAGGGGAATAGTGGGGGGTTAGGGGAGAGGGGGTAGGGGGACTGGGGTAGGTGGGAAGCTTGGGGAAGAGGTGTTATGTATGTTTGTGCATAATTTGAATATTTGAATATTCAAATATATCCCACAAATGCATAGTTAAACCGAACCCAAATAAATGCACTTAGTAATAATATACGAATTGAACGTCGGTTAACGCAGCGTGAGATAATGAGAATAAAAAAAGTCAATAATATGGCAATGCTTAGGACTCTAGGCATGTGACCTACAATTTAGAGAAAATGCACGTTATATTTCACCCACATGAATAAATGATTTAAGCATTATAAACGATTTATGCTAACTAGGCTAGCATGATCGAGTTCTATTGAGGAAAAAACACGCCAAAGAAAGAAGTAGCTCTTGCAAGTGATAAAAATGGGGTTTGATTCCCTTAAAAAGACGCCGATCTACCATGACGAAAAAAAATGGTAGCTACTAGAAAAAGGTAAGAAAATGCACTTTGCATGGACACTTTCAGATGTTTGGAAAAAAATCACTGCACTTGTGAAAAAATCGTACGGCATGTACACATAGGTGAAAAAAATAGGAAATAAAAGAAGTGCCCACGGTGTACTTATGGTTTTTCGGAGGAGGCTTGTAGTTAGCGACATCCTGCCGTCTGCCACCAGTTGTTAGGGTTTTGTTTCTGGCCTGACTTTGGTGGGTTATAGAGACACAATTCTGGTTTCTTTATTTGTTTGAGGAGGCTGGTAGCGTGGCGTGGGCTGTCTCATGCTGGTGCAATTGTGGGCAAGGGGACCCCAAGGGCGCACTGAGCGGTAAGGCAATCCTCGTTCCTCAGACTCTCTCTCTCCCCCCCTCTCTCTCTCTCTTAAGAATAAAGAGTCAGCCATTTAAATAGTATTATTCAGCCCGACAATTATAGGAAGTAAATACCGTTCATAATCTCGTGGTCCATGATGGTCACTTCGTGCGAACCTTGGCTTATGAACCCATGGTTCTAAATATAACCAAAGCCTGCCTCAGGTGCACAGCAGCCCTATTAGAGTTCAGCAGAGATTGACCCAACTCTCACTCACTGACTCGCTTCCCCATTTAATACCCGTGTGTTCTTAAGAAAAGAATGTGAAGCCATAAACGGTGTATCATTACTGCCCACCAGTAATTCCATACATAGGTCAACACTTTTTACACTCTGTTTCTCTCTCCCTTCCTCTTCCCCCCCTCTCTCTCTCTCTTTCCCTACCTCCCCCCCCCCCTCTTTGTGTCATACCACGTGGCGTGTGGTTCTGTCGGAAGAATATTCGTGCAAAATAGATAAGAACATTTTTAGCCGAATCACGGAAAGGCATGTGAGCAGTAAGACGCTAGGTGGCCTGACCTGACACGGACGCCAAGACGCCAAAGCCGAAACCCACGAAAACCCCAGGACACGACAGAAGAACCAGTTTGCGCTGACACACGCAATTGTCAACATCCCTTGGCTGACCTCTACTTAACGCCCGTGCAGTCTGTGCCCTTTCTCGTGACCCTTTCTTGCCGCCTGAATAATAAAGACAAAAGAGGCACCACGGCCTTTGTCTACACCCGCTTTGTGAATCCCTCACAAGTGGCGGCAGCGGACAACTCTTTCGCAACAAAAGACCCCAGCCTCCGAAAAGTAAGATAAATCAAGAAAGGAACCCTACGCTAACCCTTCCGCGTTACCAAGACCACATGCTCTGCGGCGTCCGAGTCCCCGTGACCCCGATGCTGAGACAACAAACATCTCCAGCCGAAGCCAAGATACGTGCGTGTCTGAATTAGTGGTGCTTACTCAATCCCTCCCTCTTTTCTCCACCCACCCTAATGCCCGATACAGTGTAACTTATCATTGTTGTTTAAAGTCGGTATACTTTACATTTGCTAATTCCGTGGCGATAGGTAAATTTTGTTTTTTCTTGGTTTACGTACCAAATGTACCATAAAGTTATGTGAATAATTAGTACGAATCACCTTACATGAGTTTCACAATGAGAACCAGTAAATCCTTTAAAGATAAAGTGCTGGACCCACTCGCTGTGTTAATGGGACATAACGAAACGAACGACGACAGAGCGCAATCACCTACCCCATCCACCTCTCATCATACTTCTCAACCTGTAAAAAAAACCCTCTACTGCTAACTCTCCCCCTGTTAACCCCATTTCTGACTCTTCTGAACTGACCTCCCCCTTGACCAATCCTTCTCCATCCTCCATACTCCCTCCATGCTCCAACCCCCACCCATCCTCCCACGCTAATATCATGGCGCAATACCACTCTCACCAAACCTTCAATGTGTTGACGAAATTCGATGGAACCTCTATGCCCGTTGAAAGTTTCTTAAGGGATGTTGAAATATCGGTAAGACTAAGTGGAGTTCCCGACACCGACCCGAAATTTAATGAACATTGCGTTATAAGTGCTGAGTGTCGACTAGACCTTACCATCCCTGACGTACATAATGGCCTAGACACGTTCAAGACCGCACCCCTGGCCTTATGCAATTGGGAAAGATTTAAATCAGTCTTCCAAGCATCCTTCCGGCCAGTTGACGCAGGTCATCATTTGCAATTTGCAGCCCTTATTGCAATGAAGCCAGCGTCGTTGTCCAAACAGGATGTGGGGGCGTACTGTAATAAGCTCAAAATTGCGATTTGGAAATGGGTGCAGTCCATACCGTCTAACGAGCACTGCCCTATTAGAAAAGAATTTGAGGGGGAAAACTATTGTCCGTGGATGACTCATTTCACTAAAGGAATCCTGGCTCGTCCTTGCCATTGGTGGTTAGGGAAAAGGTCTGGAGATCCTGTGAATTATTCTCCATGTATGCACTTCCCAGCGAATTCACGAAATCAGTAAAAGAAAAGGCACCTACGGCAACCGTACATGCGGGCGTTGTGACACAGAACGAACACACACAACAAAACTCCCGACCAACAACAAACAGGCCTGAACCCGCAACCCCCAACACACAACACAACACCCAGACCAGTTCAACGACATAACAATCAGCACGCCACAACGCACTATAATACATCAAGGCCCATCATCAACCGACACCATACTTTACACAGACAACACACGGCACCTCGCCCATCCAGCAGCAAACCCGCAATAACGAGATGGTTACCAAGCCCCGATCAATGTTTTAATTGTACAAGGTAAGGCCACATCGCGTCGGCCTGTTCGTTCCCCCTGTCGTGCCCGTATCACCATACAGTAACAAGACATAACTGGGTGAATGGCAAAACCTTCCCAGAACAGGTTAAAATAACTCTCGACTTACTAAGACAATGCAAACATAAGCAGCGATCTTATTTTGGAGTGGAAGGGACAGACATGGACATAGACATAAGTGACTTACGGAACGACTTCTGCGATTCCCTCAGTTGGCATCAGAGGTAATAGATTCCATACACCATATATCAACATCATGCTTTCCCAACGACGAAAGTCAGCCTCCTCTCCTCCCCTCTAAATTGAATAATCGTCGTGCATACTTTTTCTTGGATAACGGTTCATCTTGTAGTGTAGTATCCCTTGATACCTTAAAGGAATTTGTCTTTGCGTTGGAATTGCAGTCCTCTCATATGACCATCTGCGGTATTACGGGTAACATGACCAGTTCTCTGGGAAGGAAGGTTCTAAACATTGAAATCGGAGGTATTACCTTTCCCCATTCATTCGTTGTTGTAAACAAAAATTTCACCCCAGGTAATCTACTACTGGGTCATGATTTCTTGTTCAGAAGCGGCATTTCCCTGCATCCACAAAGTAATTCCATCATCTTCAATGGTGAGAGAGCCCTCATGTTTGTGGACACACCCTGAGCCTTTTCACCCATCGATGTTGATATATGAACAAAGCAAAGAAAACGGACTACCCGCACGCACGACACTAACTCACCTCAGTCCTCCCCCCATCATCCCTTAAACCCCTCTCCAGCCGCCCGCGGCCCCTCCCTTCCTACCCCCACCCCCCCTCCCACCCCGGCAAACGCCAATGACACGGGTTCATTTTCGCGTAAAGCTGCAGATCGCTCTAACCAAGACGCTCACTCATGGACTTGTAATGATGTTTTGCCCCAACTTACCTTGACCACAACGACGACGATCCGCCCTTTCAATGACCTCTTATGTAACGTGTCCGCATCGACGGCAGATGGCACGGCACTGGTTTTAACAAACTATGTACGAGTAAAAGGCTGCGCAGCTTTGCCTTCACTTTATAAAATAGTAAATGGTAAATGCCAGGTACACCTCATGAATTTGACCCCTGCTCCCCTCAAGATTAAAGGTGTACCTGTACTTAACTTCGAATTCACCGATCTCCCGATACACGAATTCGACTTGCATACTCCCTCCCCCGGCTGCGCAGCATTACATAACCCTCCCCAGGTTAACAATGAAGTCCTTCAAGATGTTTTGTCACAGAAATTAGCCTTTCAGGACGGCTATAATATCTTGGAAACGATTTTTCACGATTACCCGACCGTACTGCCGTCAAAAGACCGTCTCATAGGAAGTACTGACCTGATTCAACACTTCATTTCTCTCGAGCCTGATGCGAAACCAGTTTACATCCCATCATATAAAATCCCGCATTCAAAGCGGAAGGCTCTCGAAAATGAAGTGCAAGGAATGCCGGACATAAACTTAATCAAGAGAAGCAATTCGCCCTGGGCCGGTCCCATGATTCTTGTCCCCAAAAAGGCAGGATAATTTAGACCCATGGTGGATTACCGTAAGCTTAATGCAGTAACTCTATTCCAGAACAGCTCTGGAAATCGAGTTTTCTCCACTCTTGACCTGGCTAAGGGTTTCTTGCAAGTGCCAGTAGCTATAGAAAGTCAACCATTTACCGCATTTTCTACTCACATGGGACACTTCGAATTCCTGAGAACACCATTTGGCTTCAGTAATTCTCCTCTCACCTTCAGTAGATTGATGACTATCGTGCTTAGTGGTATGATTAACGATCAGGTTATGGTTTACCTGGATGACATTTTAATATGTTCCCCATCAGTCTCTGAACATGAGAAAAAGTTGCGTCAGGTATTCGAATGTCTAGCAAACGCAGGGCTAACCATCAACCCTGGAAAGTGCCAATTCTTTCAGTCAAATCTCGATTTCTTAGGTCATACCCTAACGTCCAATGGCATTGCCCCCAATCAGAACAAAGTACAAGCCGTGATTGACTTCCCCAGACCACAAAACCAAAAAGACCTGAAGTCCTTCCTCGGTCTTTCCGGTTTTTATAGAGTTTATCAAATATTACGGATCTATTGCGCAATCCCTCACGACGCTGCCTAAGAAAGACGTACCCTTTGAGTGGGCCAAAGAGACCGAGGATTCCTTCCTGCAACTGAAGGCATTACTAGCCAATGCACCCATTCTGGCCTTCCCTGATTTTGTGTTGCCCTTTGTGCTCAAGATTGACGTGTCTAGCATAGGCTTAGGCACAATACTTCACCAAAAGGTAACTGGCAAGCTACACCCCATTGCCTTTGCAAGCAGGACCCTCAAACCCGCAGAGCGGTCATATCATACTACGGACCGTGAACTCGGTTATAAAATAGAAGTACACACCGACCACTCCGCTCTCACGACCGCCCTTCGCGGCAGAGATCCCCATGGAAGACGGGCACGTACCATAGAAGTCTTAGCCGAATACGACGTAGCGATCGTCTACGGGACAGAATTTCAATGAAGTCATGGACAACCTATGTAAGATCATGAACGTCACCTGCGTGAACATTATACCCTATATACCACAAAGCAATGGAATTACCGAGCGCCTTAATGGTTCTATTCTAACATTTATGAGATCACTGGATGACACCACATCTGACAACTGGGACGATCTCCTCCTCACCATCCAATCCGCCATTAACAGCACTTTCCATTCATCCCTTGGAGATACTCCACACTTCCTCTTGTACGGTACAGACAAAAGACTGCCGTATAACCTTTTCCAGACTAGACGCAAGCCTGAATACTCGGACAGTTATGCAGAATATCTTTTAAACAGAAACAAGATTGCATTCTAGAAAGCTAAAGAGTTTCTCACAAAATCTAGGGATCAGATGCTGTCATATCAACATCAGATTGCGCGCGCCAAATCCATAGGTGTCGGCGCCTTAGTTTTCAGAAAGGTACACACCAGTAACTCTATGCGTCCTTAACTCGCCCCCCGCTTTGACAGTCCGTATAAAGTACTCGAAGTAAAGAACAAAAAAGCAAATATCCTCACGCAACTAACACAAATCTACGTCATTACACACCAAACACCCGTTATAAACTAACAGGCTAACACTGTGTCTCTCATTTCAGATGCTCGTTCTGTTGCTCCTGGCAATGGCTTCACCCTTGCTCGCCGAGTCAGGCCTACCCGAAAGGTTACGCGCCGTGCCCGGTGCAATAATCGAAAATCTAGGCACAGTATTCCCAATACCGAGTAATATCGAAGTTAGGGTCTCCCTTCGCCCCCTCTCTGATATTTCCAACATAGCCATTCACCACTTAAACGAGATAACCAGGCTCCGCAACGAAATAGCTGAAGATAATCTACCTCACGAGCAGTTCTTCCTTCTGGACAAAGCTATAAATTCAACGATGTTTACCTTGCAACAGTTTGTCGTACACAAACGTCGATCGCGTCGCGGACTGATTAACATTGTAGGGAAGGTTGCGCACTCGCTCTTCGGTGTTGCAGACGATGACACCCTTACTTCTAAATTTTCCGAGTACAAGTCAACATTGTCTACAATAAGTCAACGTTTTGATACTTCTATCCATAACATTAACGCCATTGCTGACAACATTCAACAGCTACAACACGCTTATAAGAACATATCTCAACGTCCTTCAGAAAAAGATCAACAACGCTAGTCACTTCACGGAACTAACGTTCAGTGTTCTTTCTTACCAAGTAACAGTAAATACTATTACCAAGTATATCAACTCCTTTGTCTCCGATCTCATCGCAGCCTCAAAAGGTACCGATATCGACCTCATCCTTGAACAAACCACCTCTCATAAACTTCATCCCCTATTCACCCTCGCAGATCGCGTTCTTTTCTATTCTACCCTTAAATCCTTCCTCACGATATCAGGTCTGTCGGTTTTCATTCCTATGGCACCTCGTGCTTCCTTCACCGCTTATTACATTCATCCATTCCCTCACAAAACTAACAACACCTTTTTCACCCTCCAATTACAACACTCACTCATTCTCAAATCATCCCAAGGCCATACTATCACCACACCGCCACCTACCTTCATGACCGCTTGCACCCAAGCTTTACCGCGGATGTTCGTCTGCAACTCACGCCCATTACCACTTTTCAGTGATGCCTGCTCAGATGCCATCATCACAAATCATAACATAATTAACGAATGCTCATTCGATAGTATCGTACCAACATCTCGTCCATTTCATCTACCCTTCGACGACATTTCTGTCCTCTACTTCTTCCAACCCTCTACCGCAACAGTCACGTGCAAAGAGGCTCTTCCAGACGTTGTACTTACCGGAATCTATTTCCTCCCTATTTCCTGCGAGATCGTGACAACGTCGTTATTCGTTCCGTCGTCCCATTCATACGCAACCGACATACCCGTCCGTGGTCTCAACATCAGCCCCATGGTATTGGATTTACCGGTTTTCAACGTAAGCATCCCAGATATCAGCACTTCTCATGTCACTCATAATCAAGAGCCTCTCGTCAACATTCCTTCCTTCACCTTTCATTAAATTTATTACTACCTGATTTACGTAGCTGGCATGGCAATAATGGGATTACTATTCATAATGTGCTATGCCATATCATACCGCCACGTATCAAAGACGAGAAATAGACTGCATGCACCCCTGTCCCCTCCAGAAATGGTACTGCAAGATGGCAACAACAAACGCTACCCCAAGGATACTTTAGTTTAAAGCAAAATAATGTTACCTTATTTAAACTGCAATTGTTGGGTTCCTTGTATTTTTACCCCCTCCGTCTATCTTTTCCCTATTGTTATAGCTTAGTTTTAAGTCCTTATATTCCCATCTCCCACCCTACCCCACCCCCCTTGCACCACTATTCGTTCATGCACGAGCCAGGCACCGCTGCGCAGAATTTCGCTCAACATACCACAACAGTGATACCCGCCAGAAGTCAGGGCAAGCCAACCCGTAAACCCCTGACGCCCTAACCCGTGGATGACATCTCGTAACCGCAAATGCCGCATAGTCGGGAGTTATGTTTTCACGACCGAAGTAACCTTCAGCAAGGCCCTACATGCAATATATGTGGTATGGCGAGACGCCATGGGTAACGTGGAAGAGCAGTGTCGGAAGAATATTCGTGCAAAATAGATAAGAACATTTTTAGCCGAATCACGGAAAGGCATGTGAGCAGTGAGACGCCTGACCTGACGCGGACGCCAAGGCCCCCAAGCCCAACCCACGTTAGAGCGATGCGAGGCTGACTCGACCTCTTCCTCAGGTCACTCTGAGACAGAATCCGACCCCCGCGCCCGCACGGCCTTTCCCTACATCGCCCGTAGCGAAGCTGACCTCGACACGCTACTAACTTCACGTCGTGACTTTTCTTTATAAATTGGCTAAACGAGATACTGTTTCTCTGGACCTGCCATACAGCGTAGTGGGACTCTTTTCTAGAATGATGATCCAGTTAGTAATCACATTCTCCTCACCTTAACCTCTTGAATATTAGGGAAATCCCGACAGTCGTGTGATTCATGAGCTAGATAGTCACAAGCGCCCATCACAGATTGTTAGAGTAGTCTCGTTCAGTTCACTTAATTTTGTTCAGTAATTTGGGTAAAAAGGGAAACCCACCTGAACATGAGTAAGCGAGAAATAATTACCTCAGATGCAATTGGGATAGCGTAAAAACATTTCTGAACTGGGAAGTTTGTATTGCGGAAGCTTGCAAAGAATTTTCACGTCAAAATGCATAATGCGCATGTTAAGTCGCATATCATTTAATGTTGAGTTCATTGTGGCAGTTGAAATAATGTATTAACATAATAAATGATTATAAGATTTGCTAAAATTAATATTCGTGTTTGATTCATTCCTTGTGTGAGCTCGGTCTCTCATCACGCTATTCACACACACACACAATACACACTCAGTTATTCATGCAGAACAAAAGACACTGGAACTTTCATGAATAGAGTGTGGAGATGTTGTTGTAGGCATAAAGAGTAATGAGGTATCTCATTTGGCCGCAATTTTGTCAATCTTAACGAGTTACAACATTACACGCAATCATTACACACTCACTCATCCACACAGAACAAGAGGCACTGAAACATTCATTAATAGGATTTATTGTACCGCAGTTGCAGGTTATCTCTTTTGCCTGCGATGCTGTCAGCTGTGATGAGTGACAATGATACACACTTCTCATTTACATATTTTTCTTTATCTATGAGATTGACAATCGATTCAAGTAAATCCTTACAGATCACCACTGTTCTTTCCCTAATCTAGTCTAATATCTCTTGAGATGATTTGTAGCTCAAGAAGGTCTGAGGATCGCTACTCCCATCTCTCACACTTATTTTCTTCTTGAATGATATATAGTGAAACAAATGAAAACAAATGAAATAACGAACATTAACTGCACATTATTAAAAACAATGGGTAGTAGCAATTAACATTCCTCCCTCTATGTTTCTTTCTTATTTCTCTCACTATCTTTGCCCTTGCGTGTATGATCTGGTTTGATAATACATTAGATGGACCGTGGATATCCGACACGGCACCGAGGCAGGCCCGATTGCAGTCAAGGGCGCCGCCTGCCAGGACGCTAGTAGATCCAGCTAAGTATAAGGAATTCGTCAGAGCAGGTATCAGACGACCCAGGACGCTATAGAAGAATGTCACCTGCCTGGACGCCCATAGATCTGGTTTAACTCCAGGAGATCATTAGTGCAGGTACGAGTCGCCCTCAAAGGCCGGAAATGAAGCCCCTGCCCCAACGCCTGTAGACCCAGACGCAGGTTACGAGGAAATCTGGACGAGCACAAAGCCGAGAACTTGGACGAGACCTGCGAGGACGTGTGGACGAATACGCCGCCGAGTAACACCTTAACAAGGACTATGAGGAAGTCTGGACGATTCGAAGTCAAGGAGGACCTAGACGAGACCTTCGAGGACGTGTGGACATTCTCTCTCTCTCTCTTTCTGTGCTTCTCTATCTTTCTTTCTCTCTCTCTCTCTCTCTCTCTCTCTCTCTCTCTCTCTCTCTCTCTCTCTCTCTCTCTCTCTCTCTCTACTTCTTTCTCTGTCTCTCTCTCTCTATCTATCTATCTTTATCTCTCTCTCTTTTTTTAAGTGTGTGTTTGTGCATGTGTATGTGTGTTTGTGCGTATGTATGTGTGTGTTTCTGAGTGCGTGCGTGCATTCGTGTGTATGCAAGACACATCCATATACAGACCAATACATATACTAATACATGCATATGCAGAACTGATATATCTTATGAATGTGTGATTTCACGCAGTGCGCTTCTTCCCCCGAATGTCTGTCAGCCCGGGCGGCCACAGCAAGGCCATCTGGGCGGCCGATTTCTAAACCAGACGGTCAGATCCCGCGAGAATGTGGACGCGCCGAGAAAGTCGTTCATTCATTTCCATAATATCTGCGTATCTTTACAGCCATCACTGGAAAAGCTAGAAGGGTGATATTCATGTACTATTAATAATGTAAAAATGACATGAATAACAGCAATGATAATTAATAATTTGATAAGAGAGCTTTGACAACAACAAAAAGGAAAATCCAAGAACAGGCGTCCAGGCCGCCCCGGAGCGTTCGCACGAGAGATGTGGCAACGGCAGTTCAGAGAAGGCTCGGCGAAGGAACACGTCAGGCGATTATGAGAACAGTCCTTGATATTTAATCTACATCTCACTTTTAATGACTTCTTTCTATAATGATGTGTATAAATACTGTTATAACCAATATACTCACACACACACATACACGCATACACACACGCACACACACACGCGCACGCGCACACACATACAAACATACACGCACACACACACGCAAGCACACACACACACAAACATACATGCACGCACACACACAGGCTCCAGGAATCATTCAAATGGAAATTTGACGAAGCGGAGCCGCTCCGCGTTGCCGCGCCGCGACTCGAAAATTCAGTTCATAAAACTGACATTTCCTAGTTTCATTTCATGGCGTCTAGACTGAATAGTGATTATGATTACAATGAAGACTATGGTTTGAGTAAAGGGTTTGAAGGAGAATTATTTGGGCGCTGTCACCGCTACACAAAGAGGATTTTTGTACTTCAAGGATTCCGTTCAGAAGATATGCTAATGCATAACCACTAAGAATTTTAAAGGACTTGATCCCAGAAGTAAATTTCAGATGTTTTGTTTATCTTAAGAGGAGCACACACACACACAAAATCCTTAAATATACATGCATATTCGAAGTCTATTATGAATGTTGCAGAATTATGACGTATATGAGGCCCATCCATAGTCTCTGAAATGAAGCAACAGAGCAACCGCTGCCAACGTCTGTTGACCAACATCAGTGGCTGTTGCAGGAGACTTCAGTGGCCATCATAATGAATGGGTTATCCTCCTAGAATGGGTGACTTAATGGGTAAAAAATTTCCACCTCGTTTACGGGTCCTGTGGAGTTCTATTTCATCTAGAAGAAAAATAAGAAAAGACACCTGTCCTTACCTTTGTTTGACAAACAGCGTCTAAAAACTTCTGCAAAATGTTCGTGGGGGCTTAAACTTATACAGTCTGCATGTTCCAGGCACATAGATACTTCGAAGGAATATAAACAAGCATACTGGGTTTCTTGTTTGACTGCGTTATCACGGAAATACTCATGCTGATTACTGGAAAGAGGATGAATAGGATAGAACATTTCACCTAATGAGTTTTGTCTTTTCATCTTGAACGTGGCAACGAAGAGAGGAGGGAAGCAGACATATTGTTGAAAGGCTGTTGATGAAAGGACACTGCTAAAGTCCACCTGAAAATTAGGAAGGGTCTCAAAGGCGTCGAGAGCCATAGATGTAATGTAATAAAGGTGATAAGATTATAGATGCACGAAAGAAGATAAAAAGAAGAGATGTGATCTCAGCACATAAACAAATGTCAGGGATGAGAAAACAGTAATTGATATGGAAAGTGTGATGGCGCTCTCTCTCTATCTATCTATCCCACATACGTTCACATTCACAACACAAAGAAAAGAAACTTACACTGCCTCTATCTTTTTGCCTCTCTCTCTCTAAGCTGAACCTTTATCTCATTCTTTCGTCTTTTCTCCCCATCCTTGCTTAAACCGTTCATAATTCACCCGCCAGTCTCCCACGAAGGACCAGAGGACTCGCTCCACAAATCAACCTCTTATCTCGCCTTGCGTTTGTTGCTTGTTTTGAGAGAGAGGTCGCAGCAGAAGGTCGTGAGACGCGGCTGCAGTCGGGCGAGGTGGTGCGGGTCCCGCTTGATCCCCGCTGACCACTGTTTATATCCCGCTCGCTTACGTCATGCGGGGAGAGGGCTCCGCTCTGGAGTTTAGGGGATTTGCTGCAGCAAGAAATAAATAACAGGGAGAGACAGAAAGGTAGACAAATAGATAATAGGATATACAATTACATATACATACACACATATATATACATATATATGTGTGTGTGTGTATATATATATATATATATATATATATATATATATATATATATATATATATATATATATATATGTGTGTGTGTGTGTGTGTGTGTGTGTGTGTGTGTGTGTGTGTGTGTGTGTGTGTGTGTGTGTGTGTGTGTGAGTGTGTATGTGTGTATGTGTGTATTATATATATATTTATATATATATATATAAATATCTATCTATCTATCTATCTATCTATCTATCTATCTATCTATGTATATATATATATATATATATATATATATATATATATATATAGAGAGAGAGAGAGAGAGAGAGAGAGAGAGAGAGAGAGAGAGAGAGGAAGAGTGAGATATGGCCGATCATATCATATAATTTGGACCCCCAAGGCCCAGTTCCTAGAGAGGGACGAATGCGCTCTCAGCCTGAAAGGAAGGGTCCGAGTCGAGGGCAACTAGGCGCTGAGGGACAGCGGGGATTTCAGCGTGACTTGGCAGCGCTCTGGGCGACGCTGTCTATCTTTTGCTTCTACCCCCCCCCCCTCTCTCTCTCTCCCGTTCTCCCATTTCTGCAGAGCAAGTGATCCAGGAAACGGAGTTATTGACACTCGGGTATTCCAAGGTAGGTTTGACAGGATGACCAGGTGGGCGGGGTGGGCGTAAGGGTTGGGATGGGGGTGGGGATGAGGTTGGGGGCCGGCGTAGGGGTGGGATGGGCAGGTGATATTCATGGGTGGAATTAGATTTGTTAAGGCTCGACCACCATCCCATCTGGTGACGCGGCCTGACATGTCACATCCTGCCCAGTGCGGCTGTACTGCGCGTGAGTGCGTGCGTGTGTTACGGTCTGTTTGGATGGCATGGATGTGCCGCCCACTTTCTCTTTCATCGCATTGTACCTCTTTCCTCTCTCTATGCCTCTTTCTTCCATCTTCTCAATCTTAATAAAATATTTCTTGACGGTAAATCTATTACCATCATTAATGTATATAATGCAGATGAAAGTGATACCTATACCTCCTGACTGCACGATGCATAGTAATGCCGCTTTATTGAGTGGGGATTTTAAAACTCGCCATCCTCTCCTAGGCTCCGAGGGAAGCACCATAGGCCAAAGCGGGAAGGTCTATTTTGACTATCTCCGAAATACAAATGACCCAATACTCCTATTATGCCTTTTGGAAAAGACATTATCTGAGCGGCAAATTATGCAATATGGCTCTATACAATCAGCACACACTCCCAAGCACTGCGAACGTAATCCTGTTCTTTGTATAATCTTCCCATTTTGTAAAAGTAGCCCACCTAGCAACGCTTTCGTACCACCAAATATAATGATTAATTCATTCAAAGGACTAGCTGCAGGTATGAAGACTTGCTCCTGACTAGTCTTGATCTTTTTAATGAAACTCTGCCAACAAGATGGCAATATTATTACTCAACTACAAACCAAAAGCCCTGCCAAGCGTAGATCTTTATTCTCCAGAGGTAGACGTACACACCAATTGAAGAAAGACGGCTCATACGATCTACAGTGTCAACTACAGCACTTGGGGGGTGGGGGAACCCGTACTTAGCTAGGGATCTTGTTTTTTTCTAGTAAAAAGTTCAATGAGATAATAACTCGAAAACGGGAGGTAAGATTTTATGCCTAGGCAGAATCACCTGACTCCACAATATCCATTAGAAATGTATGGAAGGAAATCATCAAGATTAAAGGTAATGCATATAGTACCCACATCCAAAAAGGGTATCCTCAGCTTTCCTCAATAAATAGTGATAATCTCCTATTCTTCATACGCAGATGCTCTCTTAAATTAAATTACAAAACGAAATTGACTATAAATGCCAACTTTTAGCAGCACCATTTGCAAATGAAGAATTCCTTGCAGCCATGAAGACTAAGAAATTTCAATGCACCTGAGGATGATGGAATCACTTATGACATCATTCGACTCCTTACAAGGGAATATAAGCAAAGGAAAGAAATCTTTATCTCTTTAACCTAACCTATGAATAAAAATCAATTTGTCTGACATATCTGTCTAAAACCTGTGAAAGAATTCTCCTTAATTATTGATACCACCAGATCAAAAACCTGATCCATCTATCTACCTTTGGCTTCCAAAAAGGGAAAGGGACACAAATGTACCTAAATGGAAGTAATGCACAGCCTTCTTACTTCATAGATTTCAAGGGAGCATTCGACAGAACCTCCCACACTGCAATCCTCCATGAATTAGCACTTTTAGGTGTTATGACCAAGTTTCTGCTAATGATAAAGGATTGTCTATCTTTGAGAGGAGTAAAAGTGTGATACCACGGCACCTACAGTGCATATGGCGAATTAGAATTAGGCACTCCACAAGGGGGGATATTGTCCCCTACACTGTTTGATATACGTATGCACTCTCTTTGCAAACTCAACGCATAGTTTGGAAATTTACAAAGCATCACATCCAATGCTGATGACATTCTTATTCATGTATTTGATAGAGGATATGTTCTTCAGAGGTTCAGCAAAACATGCACTTCCCTTGATTTCATAAACAACCCGATCAAAACATCATATTTCAAGACCTCGTAAATTGCCTTTTATTCCAAGGTTATGTGGACAAATTATTGCAAGAACTGAGACATAAATAGCTTGGTGTTATGGTTATTGCTCCCCACCCCATGTCCCACAATTCTCGCTTTACAAAGAATATAGTTCAAAACATCAAGGAACGTCGCCTTGAGCGGTTAAGACCATTGCAGTATAAGTAACAAATATGTAGGTGCCTCCCTAAGACTCCTAAGATTGATGTGTATTTCCCTTGCTAGGTTCATGGTAGATTATGCAAGCTCAATTCTTAGTATGTCGCTACCGAGTGTCCTTAAACCCCTTGGAGTTTTACAGAACAATGCCTTGAAAATTACACTCGGATGCCCACTGACTGCTAAAGTTCTTGTAATGAGGAAAGAGTTACATCACCTCTATTCACAGGCAGATTAATGCCATACTTGGTAAGAGACCCCCTGCAGCTTCAACTCAGACAACGAATTTCCACGCTTTTATCAAATGAGATATATTATGGAGTTAGGTAGTCCAACAGAATGGAAAACAAAAACTGCTCATGCTATTCTATTCTTCAATGTATGGAACACTGAAGCTATTAACTTTCCTGAAACAATACTTACTGTTCCTTGGTACAGAACTCATGTACTGTGTATGCTCATATTGACAAATTAACAGGGCCTAAATCCATAACTTGAAGAACAGAATTAAAAGCTCATTGAAATATACAAATGACATTCTCCATCCTCCTCATGTTACAGCCCCACTTGCAGTCTAGTGTGATGTCTCCACTGATTCTCATGGGATTGCGGCAGGGATTATTATCCTTATTCCTGATATAGATCTTAAGTGTGCGTATTTCTAACTGGGAAAGCATAATTGATGCTGGACATAGTTTGGGAGCAAAAGCCAGTTTCATATCACCACTGCAAACTGTACAAGGCGCCCGTTATCGTGCATGAAAATTGCATCCTATCGATCAATTAATATTGTCCATAGATTAACACTCATTGATTCTATTGACTTTTTATAGACTGTTCTTGTCTTTGACATGATTACTGGTTAAAAGATTTTTTTTTAACAACCATGATATTTTGATAATGCAATGACACAGCCCTTCAAGCAAGTATGTGACGTTAATGTTTGAATGATAGCCCTCTACACAGATAGAAGCCAGTTTGGATAGATACTTTGGTATGAAAATGAATATATCCACAATGAGAAATGAAAATAATCGTAACGTTTCGAACTCTTCACGAGTTCCTCTTCATTTGTGTGTACACGTTACAGTGTTTGTGCTTGTGTTCATACTTTGGTATCTTACCATGGCTTTTTACAGGATATGTCCACTGTTCTGTAAATAAATATCATATCAGATCTCTCTCTCTCTATGTGTGTGTCCGTGTCTATGTGTCGATCGGTCTCTCTCTTTCTCTCTCTCTCTCAAAGCCTGTCGATTTAGTATTCAAAAGGGCTATAGATACAGAGGAAAACGTTTTATTCGTTTCTTTCTGAAGGATGGATGGCCGGGGTGTCGCGTGTCCTGCCTCCGTCGGCCGTTGCTCACGCGCGGAACCGCAGCCGGCGAAGTGACTCTTTGCTGCGCAGGCAGAGCCAGCTCAAGTGGCACGGAGCTCGGCCGCTTCAGTACTGCTTCCATGGCGTCATTCTGTCTAATACACCTTTATACTCTCTTTCCTTCTCTCCTCAATCTTGCTTTAAGGAGATCCATATTATAGGACAGTTATATCTTGATCATATGATCGCGTTTTCATCGGTTAACGACAATAGCAACAAAGACGAGGCTACGGTGCCACCCCATAGAAGCATACCCGGGCTAACAAAAATCCAGAGTTCCATCTTGGACGCTTCATGCTACAGCCGAATTCAGGGCAGGCTTCTCCAAACCTTTTTCATCACGACCAAGTTTGACTTTGTACACTACTTTCACGACCTACTAAGTCCATTCTATCATGTCTTTCTTTCAACCCGATATTAGTTCACACATATCCACTTCATATGCATACATACATATGTATATATATACATATACATATATATATATATATATATATATATATATATATATATATATATATATATATATATATTATATATACAAAGATATATATATATATATATATGGATATATATATATATGGATATATATATATATTTATATATATATATTTATGTATATATATGTAGATATATATATATATATGGATATATATATATGGATATATATATATATACATATGTATATATATATGCATATATATATATATATATATATATATGTATATATATGTATATATATACATATATATATGTATGTATATATATATATATATATATATATATATATATATATATATATATATATATATATATATATATATATATACACGTGTGTGTGTGTGTGTATATATATATCATTATTGTTATTATCACTATCATTTCGCTGAGAACCCTGGTGTAGAGTGTGCAAATTACCCAGTTACCATACTCTTAATTACAGGTTACTGCATCCAATACAGTAATGCCAAGCGAATGGCACTTCATTAACAAATTTGTTTTAAATCTATTATGTTTCATGTAAATTATGAAATTATTTTTGACACTTAAATCAATTAGGTAATCAAGGTGCAGCACTTCACGCAGGTCTAGTTCATGTCGGACGGCAGTCGGACGTTCGGTCGGCCTGGAGAGAGGCGCTTGGAATCGTAGCTTTCCCTTTTGCAGAGAAATCAACTCACCTCTCTCTTTTTCCTCTTTTTTCCTCTCTCTCTCTCTCTCTCTCTCTCTCTCTCTCTCTCTCTCTCTCTCTCTCTCTCTCTCTCTCTCTCTCTCTCTCTCTCTCTCTCTCTCTCTCTCTGCCTCCCCCTTTCTCTGCCTCCTCCCTCCGTCTCTCTCATAAACATATCAAATAATTAAATCATTAGACAAGCTAACAACAAAAGGCTTAAGCAGACAATACAGATCGAACACCCAGATAACAATAACACACGAACCTCTTTAAACAGCTAAAAAGCGCTGAAACACAAACAATTCTTGCAGGCAGCCTTGTATGAGGCAAGCAAGTTATAAACCATTTAAAAATCCAAACAACCAAACTCGCAGACGACAATAAAACGCGCCCGTCCGCCGCTAGAACAGCTGCCGAGGAAATTGGCCAAAGAGCAGCGTCCGCGGGAGCACGGAATTCCCGCCTGGTCAGCCGCGGGACGGCGCGGCGCTGCGCGAGCCTGCTTCACACCCGCTGATTTGCTTGCCACGCTGATGAGCCTAGTGGGCGGGGCACGCGCCGCGCCCTCGCGCGTCTGATGCCAGTGTTGTGCAACCAGGGCATGCAACGCCAGTGCAATGAACGCGCAATGAACGCGATGGTAGGTAGTAAAGGCTGTTGCTGCTGTCACTGCCTGATTCGATTTCTGATTGTGCTAATATCAACTCATGTTACTGAACTGATTATAAAGTATGTGAGATTTCTTTCTATGTCACAAGTGTGCATCACTAAGGAGTTGGAAATGCCTAAATGGGCGAGCGAAAGAGATGTGTCTTCATGTTTTTATATTTTTATACATATGAATGTGAATGTTCATGCACATGTGTAGTAGCGGCCAGGCGCGACCTTTAGCTAACTTGGTAATGAAAAGCCCCAAGCAGGAAGAGAGGGGAAAGTTGCCTTCCTCGGAAGGGTTTATTTAATGCCATGCAGGACGACCAAAGGTACTTTGCGTGTCCTACCATAAACGATACATTGGTATCTTACTACAAATGAAATACACAACGAAATTCCTGGTCTGCTTAACAATCAGTATCTGTAAATTTTAAACATTTCATATCAAGCGATTGCTAAAGCACTGGCCAATGCCATCTTCACCAGGCATACCTCACGACTGTCAAGTCAACTGGAGAACACGAATCCTGAACAAAGATGCCTAGCCTTCTGATTTAGCCATCATGCCATGGCCAAATTGTCCTCCTCAAACCACTAACTTACATCCTGAGCCAACACACACCTCACTCCCCGACTCCCTGACCTTTCGCCCTCATGCTACTTGGTCTGTGGCAATTAATCTCTGATTTCATCTCATTTCAAAAACCTTCCCCAAATCCACTGACCTTGTAAAATTTTCTGGTCAGACCGAGCCATGGACTGGGTTGGCGGTGCGCCCAACCCAGTCCATGCTGGTCACACAGAAATCTGTCAGCACTTTGGGGCCATTGAGATGTATATGGCTTCTACAGGACTGTTTGCTACCATGAGCATTTTCAAGAGCCAGCAGATCAACTACAGTGTTTCAATGTCTAGAAAATATGTAACACACGAGGCAGGGGACAACAATTGCCCTTATCACTCAGGCAGATTCAAGTGTGGACTTGAATGATATCCTTTTACGTTCCAGGCAAGGAAGATGCCAGACGGTGGATTTCCAGATCTTTCACATTTGTTCCTTAGAGTTGTAGTATGAACATCATCCTTCCGGTAAATTCAGTAAGGCTGCATATACGTTAGGCTTGATCGACATGAACAACATAGCAAAAAGTGTGAATTCAGATAAGATATTCAAATTCTTATTCAAAAGTAACTCTTTCCATGATATCCTGGAGGATAGTAAAAGCTTTGTACAACAGACATACATCCTGACAGATTATGTAACATTCAAATAATATTTCATGCATGTCAACTAAAACTGAGCCTGATTATCCTGTCTTTGCCTTTGAAGCTATGGCAAGGCCCACACCCATGCCCTTAAGGCTGAGTGCATAACTGTCCCAACATGTTGCCCAGTCAAAGCCCCGGATCACACCACCAAAATAACATGCATGGATAGCACAACCCACCCACTCCCTAGATGCTGCCAAGTGGCACATGGGACAACTGCCATCGTGTTATGACCATTCATATTTTCACAAAGGATGGATACAATGCAGAGCATTCCTTTGCCTGTTCAACCGTGTATAAAAAGATCTTTCCGCATGCACAGTGAGCATCCATTTTTTTCTTTCTTTTATTATTTTCTGTATACACGATAGCCAACACTGAAAGTCCATGTGCATTCTATCCATTGTTGGGCTTTGCTGTTTACTCATGTTAATGGGTGCTTCCATTGCAAAGGCATTAGCATCACCTTACTTGTAGACGTGATACACAAGTTTCATGTCTCAAGCACTTTAAAACTGCCAAGAGCTTCAGGTGCTACCAGTCAGCTGCTATCCATATCACTCGCGAACATACAGTACAATCACCCATTCATCACCGCTGCGAGGGTTACCTTACCCGGCAACCCAATTCCAGGCTGCAACCTTAAGAAATTTACTAATGTTAATCCTAACCCATTAGATAACATTGCTTTCCACAATTGCCCAGAGCTACAAATTAGGACATGTCTTCACCTACTGGAAGAACATCTGTCAATAAAACCTTTACATGTGTTACAAGCTAACCCATTCATGATATTATTGCAATGTCCACTCTTACAACTCCTGCAAGTATAGCAAGAATATCCACTCATAACATTCCTTCATATGGCACAAGCACATCAAAAATAAGAGCTTTGCACATATTACAAGCACACCCACTTAAAGGATCCGTGAATGTGTTTCAAGTGCAACCACTCATACAATTCCAGTATGCATTCCACTGACTAGATCACTGCCTACATTACGTATGTAGGGAACCTCTATTGAAGGCGAAATTCACAGATCAACTTTCATAACTGAAAGAACTAGAAAAGACACATTTGGAGTTAATAGTCTGGTCCCAATTCAAAAAAGCACAACGAAACATACTAGGCCAGGGCTGCTACAGTTCCTTTTCACGTTGCGGACACTTGCTAAGGGATAAACTTCTCTCATGTTTTTAATACCATAAAAAGTTTTGTGAGGTGCACGGATTTCTTCATGAGACTGCAAACTACCTGACCTGGCTTCTACAAAAGGATAAATAAACAATTGTGGGAGAGCAATGATGACTGAAGTAATCGCACAAAGTAGTTATAAAGGGCGGCCCATCAGTCAATTATCCCATGAAAACATTTTATACTAAAGTTCAAATACCTGTCACATCTTTGACAGTTGGGATGGAATGCACGTCATCCAGGTGTGCTTCATTGAGATCCAGGTGCAGGTGTCTTCATGAGTCACTTTTACAATACTCTCGGTTAGAGGAGCTGAAAGAGCTGGTAGGAACACACTGGATACAAACCACAACTTATTTAAAGTAAAGTTAAACCTACAAACACATACAACATATACACAAATAATTCAAATCATATAAATTCCAGCTGTAATTGGTGAAGTGTTGACTGGGAGGGTAAGGACCAACTTTAGCATTTGGTTTACTTCTACTTTCCAGTTTGGAGGGCAGAGTGCAAGGCCAAATGTTTTTTTAATGTAGACCCTCGCTGTGCTATCAGGAGAGGGTAGATCTAGCACAAAGAAAGTCATGGGAACTAACTTGATGATCCATCGCAGGATTCAACAGGCAATTTTGTATAGGACAAGCTGTAGGAACTGGGGACCTGTAAACCCTGAGCTGAGCTCCATAGATACATCAAGTCAGCGGAAACAAGGAGCATTGGGGGTGTGGATGCCTTTGTGTAGGTGCAGGTATAAGAGGTCGTGAGAGCCTCCTCGTAAGCAGGGCGGTAATGATAGTGGCAAACGGCATATCATCTGACAACAAACCTACAATCATGTCTATCTTTAGATAAAGACAAGCGTGCTGCCATCCATGCAGAAGAGGTGGGAGCTGTCCTTCTTGCAGAACAGGACAACAAAGGCCAGCCAGGACAGCCCATGGCCAGCATTTTATCATACCTGGATAACTGCCTGTAGAAGATGCCACTGATCCATGCAGATAGGCTTATCATATATACATAAATATATATATATATATATATGTATATAATATGTATACGTATATATATATATATATATATATATATATATATATATATATGTATATATATATGTATATATATATATATATATATATATATATATATATATATATATATATATATATATATACACACACATGCATATACATATATATGTATGTATATATATATATATATATATATATATATATATATATATATATATATATGTGTGTGTGTGTGTGTGTGTGTGTGTGTGTGTGTGTGTGTGTGTGTGTGTGTGTGTGTGTGTGTGTGTGTGTGTGTGGTATGGTAAAAGCACAGGATTCCAATCATTTTGGTTCCAAGTTCAAAGCCCCGCCTCGGCACATGCAAAATGCCTGCGTTCAGAGCACTCGCTCTCGCGGCGAAGAAACGACGCATCTCCCTGAGCGGTCACGCGCAGGCGGCGCAAGGGAAGTCGCCGCCGTGGCACAAGCTATGTATGGCACGCTGAACCGCTGTTCATTAGAAGGAGCATCCACTCGGGCAAGAGTTGTACTGTGTACGCGAGTTGTACGCATTTTTGCATTGATGGTTGTGTTTGAAAAAGCGCTTTCAAACTTTATAGAAATAAGCCGACAGAAATGTAAACGATTTGGTATATCAGAACATATAGTTAAAATCATTTCATGCATATTCACACTATATTGATAATAATATTCAGTACAGATTCAGAAATTACTCTCCATGCGGTGGAATTACAATTGAAACTAAATTTACGGCATTATTCTACCTTCTCTTGATAAGTATCTGTATTAGTATCACATCTGGATCATGTTCATGTTCATAAGTAATGGTTTAATAAACGAAAAGTAAAGAGCAGGAAAGATTCACCAAAGTGTGAGCACATGTTACGATGGATGAACTTAAAAAGGTGTGTGCAGGTGTGCTGTACACATGCTAGTTTGTTTTGCTTTTACACGAGAGCAGTACTCAGGCCTGGTGTCCTTTCCCTCCTTTACTTCTCTCTCTCTCTCTCTCTCTCTCTCTCTCTCTCTCTCTCTCTCTCTCTCTCTCTCTCTCTCTCTCTCTCTCTCTCTCTCTCTCTCTCTCTCTATATATATATATATATATATATATATATATATATATATATATATATATATATATATATATATCCTTCTTTATGGGCTTTTATATTTATCAAATGGTCATATAATCAATTTACTAGCTTATCAGCGCCGAACACGTTACCCGAAACTAAGCAAGCTTGCTTAGGAGGAAACCGAGCAGCAGCTGGGTGGCCGGGTGTGGCAGCTCCCACGCAGCAAGTGATGTTGCCATGAACTTGCTTCGTACCCCCTCCGCCGGTCTGGCACACCTGGCGTTCGGACAAGTGTGGACATGATTGGTGATCGCGAGGGCAGTATTTAAATTCTCTCTCTCTCTCTCTCTCTCCCTCTCCCTCCCCCACTCTCTCTTTCTCTCTCCCTCTCGCTCTCTCTCGCTCTGTGTGTGTGCGTGTGTGTATGTGTGTGTGTTTTGTCTGTGCTTTCTTTATCGCTTTCTTCCTCCTGCTATCCCTCGGTTGCTTTCGTCGCAAATGCCAAAGAGATTCCTCCCCGCGATGTGCCAATTAGATTACATCAAACCTTCATCCATCTTCGTTTATCCTTCGTCGTCGCTGCGTGAGTCACGCCAAAAGCCGCGTGACACTCCTCCAAGCAGAGGCTTGCACGCCTTGCGTTCGATCCATTCACTAATCTGCCGGCTACTAAGTCCCTGGCTTGGCTTCTGTACCAGCTGAATTGCTAATGATAAGCTTGATTAAGTTACAACAATCAGCTTAACGGCCCAGGGACTGGCCACTCTTGCGTGCAGGGCAGCCTCACTCAGCGACGCGCGGTCTCCCTTCAAAAAGTGTACAGGGCTGGGTTTCTTCTTTTCTTCCGAGGAAACAATTACCTGAAACACTGATATTTTTAACGCAATAAAGATTTTTAAAAGTTAACGCTTCCGATTTTCTTTCGCAGAGAAACCTTTTAAACGGCTGCAAAGACCAGGGTTTAAAGCACATTGCTACGTATCCGCACACTGTGTTTCCTCTACATTCATTTGGTTAATTCGCCGTAGATTAACCCGTTTGGAAGCTCCGAAAAATGACCCTCGTTCATGAAACAATGAACAACAAAATGAACAACAACTATACACACCTTCCCTGCCCCATTACACAATGCGGGAAGTTTCCTCAAAGGGAGCGCATGCCATGAAACATGCTCCGCTCCGGCGCAGGCTTGGCTATTCCCTATAAAAAGATTTTTCTTGGCAAAGGCCTTCCTGCGAGAACCTGCTCTCCCCTCTCTAATCAGAGGTGTCACACACATTCAGTATAGAAGCATAGAGGAAGAAGGAGGGATGAGAGAGAGACAAAAAGAAGCAGACAGAAACATACAGACACAGATGCAGAGAGTGACAGACAGACAATGAGAGGCGTTCAGCGAGTGCAGACACAAACAGCCCGCGAGGGCTCCCGAGGCCATTCATCCCCATGAAGAAATGTCCTTCCCGACGGCGCTGATTCTCCTCGTCATGGGATCGCGTCCCTTTCCCGTGTGCGCTTGTCATAATCCTTCGCGTCTACTCCCTCTCCG
>NC_091585.1:9208021-9210521 GCF_042767895.1 Penaeus vannamei
CTGATCGCATCTCCTTCCGGATCCGAACAATGCCTCTCGTGACATGACGGTGTCTCAAACGTCTCTTCCCACCGTGTAATTGCCATGTACACATTTATCTGGGGGACGCTCGAGGGACATTAGTCATGTTTGAGCTGCCACCGCCTCATAACACGCAAATAGCCCCGCTGTCAGCTGTTGGTTTTCGAGCACATGGTTGCGATTAATTTTCCTTTGAGAAAGTATATTGGATTATACAGGCAGTTAATGTAAATGACAGTTTAGTACTAAACACAAAAACCATTTGTTAGATAACATACGACAATTACAAGTATCTATTGGTCAGTTATTCAGTAAATAAGAGGATATGTGGGTATGTGCATAGCGTCGTAAAAGGCCTTCAACTATCTGACGGCAAAACAGTTCTTATGCAGATCAGCACCTACTACTGAAGGTCGTCTAGCGCCGAAAATAACTCCTTATATAGGAGACACTGATGGCCTCCCGTTAATTAAAAACACACAATATTTTGTACTTCAAAATGAACAACAAGGGCTTCAGTATTATACGAACGTGCACTCCTCTCAAAACTAACGAATGGGAACAGAAACCCATGCAAAATGGTGATGCACGTTAACCGCACCAGCGTCCTGTTTAAGTTTAACATTCTTACATAATCCATGTGAGTGTGCAAACATACCTAAATGGCCCACGGATCTTTTGGTCATGATCGTGACATGATTTGCCACGACTGCCAAAAAGTTTCAACAAACGTGATCTATTCCAGTCCACACTTAAGGCTCTTTTGAAACGCTGTTTCTTAGCCTCAACTTACCTAAGCTTAATATTGACTGTTCGGTTTTATACCGTCTTGATTTATCGCAAAGGTATCAAGCATTCCATAATGCGGATGCCTTGGCAACTTGCTCCCGTGTAAAAAAACAACGTCATTCCGTGCCCTGGAACTAGTACGGTTATATTTCTGAAATGTGTGTAGCATAAAACAAGAGAGAAAAAGCCGTTAAGGAACCTTAGTTTAACCTTGACATTGAAAAGCCAAAGGAAATGGTTAGTGTTCGCCTGTCTCCGATTCTCTCTAGATATATATGCACACGTTTCTATTTTAATATATATTTGTGTGATATATATATATATATATATATATATATATATATATATATATATATATATATATGTGTGTGTGTGTGTGTGTGTATGTGTATGTGTGTGTGTGTGTGTGTGTGTGTGTGTGTGTGTGTGTGTGTGTGTGTGTGTGTGTGAGTGTGTGTATGTATGTATATATGTATATATATGTCTATATATGTCTATATATATTATATATATATATATATATATTATATTATAGTTTATTATTATATATAATATATTATATGTGTGTGTGTGTTATATATACATAATAAATTATATACGATATATATATAAATATAAAATAAAATGTGTTTATATACTATATATGTTTTATATGTGTGTGTATGTGTGTGCGTATGTGTGTGTAAATAAATATATAATATACATATATATACATTACATATATGTGAATATATATACATATATGTAATGTATATGTATATATGCATACGTGCATACATACATATATACATACTTTTTTTTTTTTTTTTTTTTTGCTCATTTTTACATCCATATTTGTGCGTGTGTGTATCTATAGTATATCGTTTTAAAATCTTATGGAAACTAGATTTTTTGCCGGGCTGGGCATAAAGTATGGCAACAGTTATAATATTACACCTCATCATTACCATTAATACGATCGTTGCAATTACTACCATTAGTATTATCGGACTTAAGGAAATTAGATAAATTATCGCCATAAAGGTTGGTGACCCCAGTCTGAAGTGTTTTAAATTTTGGATAACTGCCAGCAGTGCGGTGAATACTGAATTTTCTGTCTCATTAACAGCAGATCCTCTCAGTAAGGCCAAACCAGCACTTCACACACTAGAGCCAAGTAACCGCACGCAGTTTCCCCCGCACCGTCGCAGCGGACGTGCCCCGGGATTCCTCGTGACGTGGACCGCCGCGCCGCCGGCGCTGCAGTCGGAAAACGGGAAATGGCAGGCGCGGTCTTCTTGGAAGCTGTCCGGCGGCATTCAGAACACGCAGTGTGGATATTTCGTTGTAGGAAAGTTTCAAAGCTAGTATTGCGAGGGTCATTTGATGTTATTGAGTGCTGAACGACGAAAGTGTGCAAAGCAGGGGTTTAAAGAATTATCCTTCAAGGCTACACTGAACATTTGATGCCACCAAGCATCGTATGTTCGTACTTGAACCTTGACTTCGGTACAAAATGCTAATTTGTTCTCTTAAACTTGCGACTTCAGAATGCATGAATCGAGACAGTCGGTTAGCCATAGTATACTCTAATAACATCACCAACTGTTGTTACAGCTGCTGATAACGTTTGTACAATTTTAAAATCCATCGTTCCATCAGCACTCTTTTCGGACAATTATTTATCACTCCAGAACATTTATTCGTCTTT
>NC_091585.1:9223021-9225521 GCF_042767895.1 Penaeus vannamei
TGAAATATTAATTATCACCTTGTACACTGAATAGTAAATACAACTAATTAACGGGAAATCACACGGAGGGGGAATACGAACAAATAATGGATGTGGGTCGTGGCGTTCGCTTAAATGGACAATACTAGGCAGCTTTAACATCGCCGCACGTGCTTCGGCGGGACATGCCTCGGTCACAGCGTAGTCACAACGAACTAGACTTTTTGTCGAGACAAACATAGGGGCAAAGATTTTCTTGAGAAATGGAGACAGTAACTATTTTTATAATCAAATGTTACAATTCTCATAATCTGCCTTTGAATGGTAAAGCCCAAAGCAATAGATTCTGCAAATTGGCTGCAAACTATGTTTAAAAATAGTCTAGTAGCAAAGCAGGATGCACCTGCCTTATCGATGGCATCTAACATCATGATATCAAAGGAGCTCATCTCAAGTACTTGTACTACTGAAGTGGTAGGAATACTCCTGGTCAATAAATACCTCATGTATCTACGGTTATACTCCGGCCCGCAGACTGCTCTCCTTGGGCTGAACTCCCTTGGAAGTGACGTAAATAAGCTATAGAGACCTACACACTAAGTATGACCCTGCACGCCACTTCAGGGCAGTGTGCGGCAAGCCATCCTAAACTACTGCGAGCCAACATTTCAGAAATCCTCGCTAACTTCAACAGAAGGAATATGCATGCAAGAGTTGGAACATGCTCATCGGCCTTTACAGCCAATCTGCAATCTGCGAGATTTTCTTTTAACGCACCGTGACAAGAGCTAAAGAACTTGAAGTAGCGATCAGTTACCAGATTTATTAGCAATTCAGCTTAAGAAGGAAGATCTGAGCGCCATCTCATAGCGGCCAACTGGGACAGCATGAGGTATTGGAAACTGTGTGAGCACCTCATCTCCGTTAATTCATGAGGAGATACTCTTGTCTCACATCCAGATGTAATGCAATGGTGACGCCTTTGTAATGGTCTGTTGCTCTGTTGTACGCGCCAGGGTGTTAAGTAAACTAATTAACAAGCCTGTGCTCAGCTTCGCTGTCCAACGGGAAGAGGAAATGCTCCACGTCAGTGGCGGCAGCATCGAGGAGGGTTGTAAAATCCCGTTTTTCTCAATATTCAATTTTCTCAAGGAGTTCTAAAAGATGTTTTTAAAGGGAAAAGGCAGCATTGTTATTATCATTAACACTGGTGTTATTATTATCATTATTACTATCATTATTATCATTATTATTAATGTTATCATGATTATTATTATTATCATAATAATTTTCTTATATTATCATTATTATTTTGAATAATTATTGTTGTTGTTGTTATTATTATTATTATTATTATTATTATTATTATTATTATTATTATTATTATTATTATTATTATTATTATTATTATTGGTATTATTATCATTATTATTGTCATTATTTTCACCAATATTATTACCATCATTATTATCAATAATGGTAGTAGTACTATTATTATCATTATTATTATTATTATTATTATTATTGTTGTTATTATTGCTGTTATTTTGTATTATCATTATTATTATTATCATCATTACTATCATTATTATTATTATTATTATTACTATTATTGTTATTTTTATTATCATTATCATTATGATAATAACAACCAATGCCAATAATAAAATAGTGGTAAGAAACCGTCTCCGTCTTGCACAGCCACAGCTGGCCTGGCGCTGGGCTGTCTGCGACGCGGGAGATTAAGTGACCCAGATCGACGCCCTCATGTCCTTTCCGCCACTTTTCGCCTCTCTATGGGGGACTTCGTCACATCCTGCCTTCCTGCACGCCTTCCCGACGGCCGCCTTTGGAGCAGGCTGTGTAAACGGAAAAAGGACGAATTCGGAATAAGTACAAACAAAATTCCAACTTTTGTGTATACTAGCGGGAACCGTGTAAATTCCACGGAACGAAAAAAAGGAAAAGGTACTTTCCCCCACCTCTCCCCGTCTTTCACCCTCATTATACCTCTCTCCTCCTTTCTCCACTTTCCTTCCTTGCTCTGTTACCCCCTCTTACTCCGAATCTTTAAATTCAGTCCTCCCCTTCCATTTCAAGCCCTGCATCTGCCCACTCCTTCTTTCACATCTGCCTCCTTCGTTGTCTTATCCCTTCCCCCTCCCTTTGACGTCCGTGTTACCTCTAAATACCTCATATAATTCATGACGATTTCTCAGACGATGGGGATATACTAAAGGAACTTTATGTTCCTTTGCTCAAATTAGGAAATATGTCTTTGCTGAAGATTAGGTGAAGTGACATCTTGCTCCTCTGTATTGTGCATACCTGTGGTGCAGGTAAAGGGTTTCTGCTATATCTAGGCCTTGTGTTCCATATAATACTGTAATGAGACGGTTTCTGAATGTTCCATTCTGGTCTCATAGGATCAGTCTTTTGTATTTCACCGCCAAATGAGAAATGTTTGTTGTGTAAATAATATCATTCCACACATATGTCCCTGGCTGAAACAAAGGCTGTG
>NC_091585.1:9281188-9288688 GCF_042767895.1 Penaeus vannamei
TGTCGAAGTAGCTAATGAACTGGGGCCGGATTCTCAAACGCGTTAAGGCACCATATCTCCTTAAGGCGCTTTAACTTACGGCCACGATCTTACGACCCATGCACAGAGCAAGGAACCCAAAATATTGGCGCGAGTTAAGGCGCCCTCGGTTAAGGCAGGGGGAAAGCAGCCTTAGCGAGTTACGGCCCTAGAACAATTAATACAACATTAGAATTTGTAATTTACTCAATTATAGTGTCATTAGGTGTACTTAAACCAATTGTGGACTACTAGATAAGGCAACAAGTGTAGTATTCCAACATAACTGTGATTTGCTTTTCACGATAGATGGAACCACACACCGTTTTTTGAGTGAATAGAGTAATTTTGTAATAGCTTTCGTCGTGTTCCGAGCGAATCTAGCGCTTATTTCCTTCGCAAACGAAGTATAACTACGATATCGATCCCGATAGCTGGGGAGAGCATGATGCATATTAGTTAATTTGGGGGGTAATTTCGAGATATATCGGTAGAATACTAGCAAATATAGTATATTGACATTTCTTTTGCCACGTGATGACCTATTCCATATCTGATTGGTTCTACTGAGTGTCGATGTTCACATCACGTTCACGCTCGAATCTAATTGGCTCATATGATTTCCCTTGGCCACGTCATCCGCTACAAATCTGTCTGATTTTCCGTCACTCTTAACGATTTTTTGTCATTTGTCGCGGCGTAGGAGGCGTAAGCTTACTGCGGCTCCTGGAAATCGTAAATTTTATACCCTCTGTAACACCGTTATTATCAAATTGCGCAGAAAATGGTATAGAGGCATATTCTTAGAATGATGTGTACTACCACTGGGTAAGCTCAGATTCTTTAAATTAGGTGTGGGGTTGCGTTTTCAATAATACCAATTTTGTTAAAAAGTTATATCATGCCACGGGCTGGACACAGCGTTGTGTTTACGAAATCAGCTGATTGGCATTTACGGCTTGTGATTGGTCAAGATAACCTAAGAACCGCCTAAAACGGCAGCTGTGATTGGCCACCGAAGATCCGACGCCTGAAGTGATTTGCGGCGCTGCGGGACTTAAGGTAGGGATAAGGCGCCTTAAAAAAACGTTTGTGCATACGAAGCTACGTCCGAGATACGGCGCCTTTGACAGGCCTTAACTTAGGTCGCCGCAGGACGGTTAAGGCCTCCAGCGCGCCTTAACTTAAGGCTCTTTTGAGAAACCGGCCCCTAGGCAACTATTTCAGCCAGGTCAGTATTGGCTCTCACCTTTCCCTACACTTTTCTTCCATTAAAGACATCAAGGAACGCACCCCTATTACCTTCACCCTATCCTCTGATGAGTCCTATAATGCTCCTTTTTTTTCTGAACTCAACGCTACATTACAGTCGTGCCGCAACACTCATGAAGGCTCTGATGGTATTCACTATCGTATGCTCCGACACCTCCCATCTTCCTATCCTTCCTTTTAACTATTTTCAACCACATATGGACGTCAGGAAATTTTCCTTCTCATTGGCGAGGTGCTCTTATCCTACATTTCTTAAAACCCAATAAATCAGGTACCCTACCCCAAGATTACCGCCCCATAGCTCTAACTAGCTGCTTGTGCAAACTACTAGAACGAATGGTTAACTTCCGTTTAATGTGGTACCTTCAATCTCATAATCTCCTTTCCCCTTCCCAGTTTGGTTTCCGACGTGCCCGAAGTACAGCAGACCCACTTGCCCATTTCGAGACATACATTACATCGGCATTTGCACGCCATGAATCCGTATTAGCCATATTCTTTGATCTAGAAAAAGCATATGATACCACATGGCGATACCATATCCTCCAACAATTGTCCTCCTTAGCTTTACATGGAAACATGGGCGTTTTCATTAAATCTTTCCTTTCTAAACGTACTTTCCAGGTCAAAATTGCCTCTTCCACGTCATCATCCTTTCCTCAATTCGAAGGCGTCCCACAAGGAAGTGTGCTTAGTACCACTCTATTCCTTCTTGCTGTAAATGACATAGTCTCAGTCCTACCACCAGGAGCCCGAACATCACTATATGTTGATTACTTAACCATCTATGCATCTGGCACATCTATACCAGATCTCTGTCAGTTCCTACAATCTGCAATAACATCTGTAACTTCTAGGGCCACCAACCATGGCTTTCGCTTCTCTACCTCCAAATCTTTCCCCATCCTTTTCTCTCGCTCACGTACGGTCCCAAACCCCACTTCTTATATAACGCTCCACTCCAATACCGTTCTTCTGGCAAATTACTAGGCGTTATATTTGATTCCAAATTGTCCTGGCGAGACCATATCTTGTACATCAAAGAAAAAGCTCAACGCCGCATCCGAATCTTACAAACTCTTTCACACATCTCCTGGGGCTCAGATCTCAAAACTCTCCTCCATCTTCATGTTACCTTGATTCTCTCCACTCTAGATTATGGATGCCATATCTACTCCTTTGCCTCAACCTCTCTTCTTGCTCATCTTGATAAAATCCACCACAGCGGTCTCCGTTTAGCTCTTGGCACCTTCCGCTCCTCTCCAGTTGAGAGCTTATATACTGAATCAGGCATGCCGTCCCTCTCTCGACGTCGAGCCCTTCTCTCTCTCCGATGCTATGCTCGATTTCACCATTTTTTCCTTAACAAACTAACTATTCCACAACCCTTGCTTCATACCTTTACCTCTTCTGCACGTTTACCAACTCCTCTCCCCATACGCATGGATACCCTCCACTCCCATTCCCCCTTTCCTCACCTCCGACCTCTCCCACTTTCTGTCCATTCCATTCCTCCATGGCTTATACCTAACCCCTGTATTTGCTCCTCAGTTTTCCCTGACCCACCAAAATCAGATATTCCCCCCTCTATCCTTCTCACTCATTTCCTTGACCATGTCTCCATTCATTCCTCCAGCATTCATGTTTACACTGACGGTTCCAAATCCATCTCAGGAGCTGGGTTCGCAGTAACATTCCCAAATTGCACTTTCAAATACACCCTCCCTCCTGAATCTAGTGTCCTTACTACAGAACTATATGCTCTCCTTTTTGCCTTAAGACGCATATACTCATCCTCCTCTTCCTCTTTTAGTATTTTCACTGACTTCCGTAACTCTTTAACCCTCATAAAGTCTATGCACTCGACCAATCCCCTTGTCTGTAAGATCCAGAACTGGTTGTTCTATCTATCCACACGTCACAAATCTGTCAGATTTTGCTGGGTACCCAGCTATATTGGAATCCCTGGCAATGAACAGGCAGATACTCTTGCACGCTGTGCCGCAATGTCCACATCACCTCAACAACGCTTCTCACATATTCCAGCTACGGATTACTACCCCCACTTTAAAACCTTCTTGTATATCTGATGGCAATCTTTTTGGTCAAGACTCCACAACAATAAATTACATACCGTGAAACCATCAATCTCCTCTTGGTCAGCTCCATTTCACAAAAACAGACGTTGGGAGACGGCCCTCGCACGCTTACGTATTGACCACACTCGCCTATCTAATGTCACGCTCAGACCCGCTCCTATGTCCTCTATGTAACGTCCCTCTTTCAGTCCCACACATTTTCTTGTCCTGTCCACGCTTTAATACAGCACGTACCTCTGCCTTTTCACACCCATCCTGTCTTCACCGATCTCCCAACATGTCAGACATCCTTACAGAATCCTACAGCTTCTGTCCTTCCTCAGACACATAAAAATCCTTCACTTGATCTAACTCCCTTACCTAAACCCCGTCACTCCCGAGGAGGACGAGGAGGAGGCCCAGGAGTTCGCTCCCGTCACTCCCGAGGAGGACGAGCAGGAGACCCAGGAGGTCGCCCCCGTCATCCCTGAGGAGGACGAGGAGGAGACCCAGGAGTTCGCTCCCGTCACTCCGGAGGAGGACGAGGAGGAGACCCAGGAGTTCGCCCCCGTCACTCCCGAGGAGGACGAGGAGGAGACCCAGGAGTTCACTCCCGTCACTCCCGAAGAGGACGAGGAGGAGACCCAGGAGGTCGCCCCCGAGGAGGACGAGGAGGAGACCCAGGAGGTCGCCCCCGAGGAGGACGAGGAGGAGACCCAGGAGGTCGCCCCCGAGGAGGACGAGGAGGAGACCCAGGAGTTTGCTCCCGTCACTCCCGCGGAGTACGAGGAGGAGACCCAGGAGGTCGCTCCCGAGGAGGATGAGGAGGAGATCCAGGAGGTCGCCCCCGAGTAGGACGAGGAGGAGACCCAGGAGGTCGGCCTCGTCACTCCCGAGGAGGATGAGGAGGAGACCCAGGAGGTCACCCCCGAGGAGGAGACCCAGGAGGTCGCCCCCGTCACTCCCGAGGAGGACGAGGAGACCCAGGAGGTCGCCCCCGAGGAGGACGAGGAGGAGACCCAGGAGGTCGCCCCCGAGGAGGACGAGGAGGAGACCCAGGAGGTCGCCCCCGAGGAGGACGAGGAGGAGACCCAGAAGGTCGCCCCTGAGGAGTACGAGGAGGAGACCCAGGAGGTCGCCCCCGTCACCCTCGAGGAGGACGTGGAGGAGACCCGGGAGGTCGCCCCCGTCACTCCCGAGTAGGACGAGGAGGAGACCCAGGAGGTCGCCCCCGTCATCCCCGAGGAGAACGAGGAGGAGACCCAGGAGTTCGCTCCCGTCACTCCCGAGGAGGACGAGGAGGAGACCCAGGAGGTCACCCCCGAGTAGGACGAGGAGGAGACCCAGGAGGTCGCCCCCGTCACTCCCGAGGAGGACGAGGAGACCCAGGAGGTCGCCCCCGAGGAGGACGAGGAGGAGACCCAGGAGGTCGCCCCCGTCACTCCCGAGGAGGACGAGGAGACCCAGGAGGTCGCCCCCGAGGAGGACGAGGAGGAGACCCAGGAGTTTGCTCCCGTCACTCCCGCGGAGTACGAGGAGGAGACCCAGGAGGTCGCTCCCGAGGAGGATGAGGAGGAGACCCAGGAGGTCGCCCCCGAGTAGGCTGAGGAGGAGACCCAGGAGGTCGGCCTCGTCACTCCCGAGGAGGACGAGGAGACCCAGGAGGTCACCCCCGAGGAGGAGACCCAGGAGGTCGCCCCCGTCACTTCCGAGGAGGACGAGTAGACCCAGGAGGTCGCCCCCGAGGAGGACGAGGAGGAGACCCAGGAGGTCGCCCCCGTCACTCCCGAGGAGACCCAGGAGGTCGGCCCCGAGGAGGACGAGGAGGAGACCCAGGAGGTCGCCCCCGTCACTTCCGAGGAGGACGAGTAGACCCAGGAGGTCGCCCCCGAGGAGTACGAGGAGGAGACCCAGGAGGTCGCCCCCGTCACTCCCGAGGAGACCCAGGAGGTCGCCCCCGTCACTCCCGAGGAGACCCAGGAGGTCGGCCCCGAGGAGGACGAGGAGGAGACCCAGGAGGTCGCCCCCGTCACTTCCGAGGAGGACGAGTAGACCCAGGAGGTCGCCCCCGAGGAGTACGAGGAGGAGACCCAGGAGGTCGCCCCCGTCACTCCCGAGGAGACCCAGGAGGTCGGCCCCGAGGAGGACGAGGAGGAGACCCAGGAGGTCGCCCCCGAGGAGGACGAGGAGGAGACCCAGGAGTTTGCTCCCGTCACTCCCGCGGAGTACGAGGAGGAGACCCAGGAGGTCGCCCCCGTCACCCCCGAGGAGGACGAGGAGGAGACCCGGGAGGTCGCCCCCGTCACTCCCGAGTAGGACGAGGAGGAGACCCAGGAGGTCGCTCCCGTCATCCCCGAGGAGAACGAGGAGGAGACCCAGGAGTTCGCTCCCGTCATTCCCGAGGAGGACGAGGAGGAGAACCGGGAGGTCACCCCCGTCACTCCCGAGGAGGACGAGGAGGAGACCCAGGAGGTCGCCCCCGTCACTCCCGAGGAGGACGAGGAGGAGACCCAGGAGGTCGCCCCCGTCACTCCCGAGGAGGACGAGGAGGAGACCCAGGAGGTCGCCCCCGTCACTCCCGAGGAGGAGACCCAGGAGGCCGCCCCCGTCACTCCCGAGGAGTACGAGGAGGAGACCCAGGAGGTCGCCCCCGTCACCCCCGAGGAGGACGAGGAGGAGACCCAGGAGGTCGCCCCCGTCACTCCCGAGGAGTACGAGGAGGAGACCCAGGAGGTCGCCCCCGAGGAGGACGAGGAGGAGACCCAGGAGGTCGCCCCAGTCATCCAAGAGGAGGACGAGGAGGAGACCCAGGAGGTCGCCCCCGTCACTCCCGAGGAGTACGAGGAGGAGACCCAGGAGTTCACTCCCGTCACTCCCGAGGAGTACGAGGAGGAGACCCAGGAGGTCGCCCCCGTCATTCCCGAGGAGGACAAGGAGGAGACCCAGGAGGTCGCCCCCGTCACTCCCGAGCAGTACGAGGAGGAGACCTAGGAGGTCGCCCCCGTCACCCCCGAGGAGGACGAGGAGGAGACCCAGGAGGTCGCTCCCGTCACTCCCGAGGAGGACGAGGAGGAGACCCAGGAGGTCGCCCCCGAGGAGGACGAGGAGGAGACCCAGGAGGTCGCCCCCGAGGAGGACGAGGAGGAGACCCAGGAGGTCGCCCCCGTCATCCAAGAGGAGGACGAGGAGGAGACCCAGGAGGTCGCCCTCGTCACTCCCGAGGAGTACGAGGAGGAGACCCAGGAGGTCGCCCTCGTCATCCCCGAGGAGGACGAGGAGGAGACCCAGGAGGTCGCCCCCGTCACTCCCGAGGAGGACGAGGAGGAGACCCAGGAGTTCACTCCCGTCACTCCCGAGGAGTACGAGGAGGAGACCCAGGAGGTCGTCCCCGTCATTCCCGAGGAGGACAAGGAGGAGACCCAGGAGGTCGCCCCCGTCACTCCCGAGGAGTACGAGGAGACCCAGGAGGGCGCCCCCGAGGAGGAGACCCAGGAGTTCACTCCCGTCACTCCCGAAGAGGACGAGGAGGAGACCCAGGAGGTCGCCCCCGAGGAGGACGAGGAGGAGACCCAGGAGGTCGCTCTCGAGGAGGACGAGGAGGACACCCAGGAGGTTGCCCCCGTCATCTCCGAGGAGGACGAGGAGGAGACCCAAGAGGTTGCCCCCGTCACCCCCGAGGAGGACGAGGAGGAGACCCAGGAGGTCGCCCCCATCACCCCCGAGGAGGACGAGGAGGAGATCCAGGAGGTCGCTCCCGAGGACGAAGAGGAGACCCAGGAGGTCACCCCCGAGGAGGACGAGGAGGAGACCCAGGAGGTCACCCCCGAGAAGGACGAGGAGGAGATCCAGGAGTTCGCTCCCGTCACTCCCGAGGAGGAGACCCAGGAGGTCGCCCCCGTCACCCCCGAGGAGGACGAGGAGGAGACCCAGGAGGTCGCTCCCGAGGACGAAGAGGAGACCCAGGAGGTCACCCCCGAGGAGGACGAGGAGGAGACCCAGGAGGTCACCCCCGAGAAGAACGAGGAGGAGACCCAGGAGGTCGCTCCCGTCACTCCCGAGGAGGAGACTCAGGAGGTCGTCCCCGAGGAGGACGAGGAGGAGACCCAGGAGGTCGCTCCCGAGGAGGACGAGG
>NC_091585.1:9387501-9392501 GCF_042767895.1 Penaeus vannamei
TGATACAGTGTTGCAGCAAACGGTAATCACAATAAAAAATCAATCTAAGAGAGTGAAAGAATATGTATATTGCAAACAGGATTTTTAGTTCTTGAAGTTGATTTTGATGAGATTGTCTGTCTGTTTATAATTGAATAAAACTTTATTATGATTTGCAATTGTTATCAGCTAGAGTGTGTGTTCAGAAAAATGTGAATTTATTTCTCTGTGACTTTGTTAAAAAACTTGGTATGACTCTCAGAGGTTGGGAAGGCTGGCTGGAGTTTGGACGCTGGGAGAGAGAAATTGTGGTGCCAGACATCTCTCGGGTGTTGAGGAGACCTGTAGGACCTGATCTGGAACCTGTAACTCCACTTGTGCATGCTCTCTTCCACCGCCTCAGAGCTACAAATTTGTGAGTCTATATTACTGGCATATCAATTTCACATGTTTAGTATACTGTGTATCTATGTGTATCTTTGTTCTGTATTTGTTTTATTTATGTATTTGTTTATTTGTTAAGTAATTTATTATACATTTGTTAAGTAATTAAATGATTGATTAATGAATTGATTGATTAGTTAATTAACACACACACTCACTCTCTCTCTCACTCTCTCTCTCTCTCTCTCTCTCTCTCTCTCTCTCTCTCTCTCTCTCTCTCTCTCTCTCTCTCTCTCTCTCTCTCTCTCTCTCTCTCTCTCTCTCTCTCTCTTTCTCTTTCTCTCTCCTCTCCCTCTCCCCCCTCTCCCTCTCCCTTCCTCTCCTTCTCCCTTCCTCTCTCTCTCTCTCTCTCTCTCTCTCTCTCTCTCTCTCTCTCTCTCTCTCTCTCTCTCTCTCTCTCACTCTCACCTCACTCTCACTCACTCTCTCTCTCTCTCTCTCTCTCTCTCTCTCTCTCTCTCTCTCTCTCCTTCTCTCCTCTCTCTCTCTCTCTCTCTCTCTCTCTCTCTCTCTCTCTCTCTCTCTCTCTCTCACTCATTCACTCACTCATTCACTCACTCAAAGAGAGAGAGAGGGAGGGAGGAAGAGGGAGAGAGAGACAGAGATACAGACTGAGAGACAAACAGATAGATAATATGTATATATATATATATATGTATGTATGTATTTGTGTGTAAAACACAGGGAAATCACTGCACAAATTAATGGGGCTGATTTGCTGAGTGCTGAGAGATATGAAAGCCATCTTGTTACCAAACTGAACTCCAGCGGCACACGCATGATACGAGCAAGCAAAGAGGATGTGGTGAAGTGTGCAGAAACAGAATCTATTGAGAGCCTCCACCTGAACTTAAAGAATGCAAAGTAAGTTGTTGTTTGGTCTCCTGGTTCTCCTCATTCTGCTTTTCCTTTTCTTTCTCCTTCTTCATTTGTTTCTTCTCCTCCCTTTTGCTCCTTCCCTTCATCTTACTCTCCTCTTCCTCCTCTTCCTCCAATTTATCATCCATCTCCCTACTCCTCCATTTTCTTCTTCTTTTCTCCCTCCTCCTCTTTCTCCTATCCCTTCTCCTCCTCCTCCTCCTCCTCCCTCCTCCTCCTCCTCCTCCCTCCTCCTCCTCCTCCTCCTCCTCCTCCTCCTCCTCCTCCTCTCCCTCTTCTTCCTCTCTCTCTTCCTTCTCTTCTTCCTCTCCCTCCTCCTCTTCTTCCTCTCCCTCCTCCTCTTCTTCCTCTCCCTCCTCCTCTTCCTCCTCTCCCTCCTCCTCTTCCTCCTTCTCCTTCTCCTCCTCTCCCTCCTCCTTCTCCCTCCCTCCTCCTCACCCTCCCTCCTCCTTTTCTCCCTTCTCCTCTCCCTCCTCCTCCCTTCCCCCTCCTCCTCCTTTCTCCTCCTCCTCCTCCTCCTCCACCTCCTTCTCTTCTCCTCCTCCTCATCCTCCGTCTTTTTTTCCTCCTCCATCTCCTCTTTCTCCTCCTCTCCCTCTTCTTCCTCTTCCTCTTCCTCCTCTCCCTCTTCCTCATCTTCCTGCTCCTCCTCCTCCTCTCCCTCCTCCTCCTCCTCCATCTCCTCCTCTTACTCCTCCTCACCCTCCTCCCCTCCATCTCCTCCTCTTACTCCTCCTCACCCTCCTCCTCCTCCTTCTCCTTCTCCTCTCCCTCTCTCATCTTTATTCTTTTCCTCCTCCTCCTCCTCCTCACCCTCCTCCTCCTCTTCTCCCTTCTCCTCTCCCTCGTCCTCCCCTTCCCCTTCCCCCTCCTTCTCCACCACCTCCTCCTCCTCCTCCCTCTCTTTCTACTCGTCCTCCTCCTTCTTCTCTTTCTCCTCCTCCTCCTTCTGCTCCTTCTTCTCCTCCTCCTGCTCCTTCTTCTGCTCCTTTTCCTCCTCCTCCTGCTCCTCCTTCTGCTACTTCTCTTCCTTCTTGTCCTCCTCCTCCTCCTCCATCTCCTCCTCTCCCTCCTCCTCCTCCTCCTCCTCCTCTCCCTCCTCCTCCTCCTCCTCCTCCTCCTCCTCCTCCTCCTCCTCCTCCTTCTTCTTCTTCTCTTTCTCCCTCCTCCTCCTTCTGCGCCTTCTTCTCCCTCCTCCTGCTCCTCCTTCTTCTGCTCCTTTCCTCCTCCTCCTGCTCCTCCTTCTGCTACTTCTCTTCCTTCTTCTCCTCCTCCTCCTCCTCCATCTCCTCCTCTCCCTCATCCTCCTCATCCTCTCCCTCCTCCTTCCCCCCTCCTCCTCTTACTCCCTCATCTTCCTTCTTTACCTCCCTACTCCTACTCTTCTCCCTTCTCCTCTCCCTCGTCCTCCCCTTCCCCTTCCCCTTCCCCTTCTCCCTCCTCCTCCTCCTCCTCCTCCTCCTTTCTTTCTTCTCCTCCTCCTCCTCTTTCTGCTCCTTCTTCCCCCTCCCTCCTGCTCCTTCTTCTGCTCCCTTTCCTCCTCCTCCTGCTCCTCCTTTGCTCCTTCTCTTCCTTCTTCTCCTCCTCCTCCTCCTCCTCCTCCTCCTTCTCTTTCTCCTTCTCCTCCTCCTTCTGCTCCTTCTTCCCCTCCCTCCTCCTCCTTCTCTTTCTCCTCCTCCTCCTCCTCCTCCTCCTCCTCCTTCTCTTTCTCCTGCTCCTTCTCCTCCTGCTCCTTCTTCTCCTCCTTCTTCTCCTCCTACTCCTGCTCCTCCTTCTGCTCCTTCTGCTCCTCCTATTCCTGCTCCTCCTTCTCCTCCTCCTCCTCCTTCTCTTTCTCCTCCTCCTGCTCTTTCTTCCCCTCCTCCTCCTCCTCCTCCTCCTTCTCCTCCACCTCCTTTTTCCCTCCACCTCCTTCTCTTCCTCCACCTCCTTTTTTCCCTCCTCCTCCTTCTCCTACTCCTCTTCCTCCTACTCCTACTCCACTTCTTCCTCCTTCCTCTTCTCCTCCTCCTTCTTCTCCTAGTCCTCCATCTTCTCCTTCTCATTCATCTCTTCCTCCTCCTCCTCTTCCCACCTTCTTCTCCTTCTTCTCCTCCTCCTCCTCCTTCTCTTTCTCCTTCTCCGCCTCCTCTCCCTTCCTTCTTTTCCTCCTCCTCCTCCTCCACTTCCTCCTCCTCCTCTCCCTCTCCTTCCCTCCCCCTCACCCCCCTTCCCCTTCCCCCCTTCCCCTCCTCCTCCTCCTCTTCCTCTTCTTCTCTTTCTCCTCCTACTCCTCCAGCTCCTCCTCCTTCTCTTTCTCCTCCTCCTCCTCTTCCTCCTCCTCCTCATCTCCCTCTTCTTCCTCTTCCTCATCTCCCTCTCCTTCCTCTCTTCCTCCTCTCCTTCCTCTCCCTCCTCCTCCTCCTCTCATCTCCTCCTCTCTCCCTCCTCCTCCTCCTCTCCCTCCTCCTCCTCCTCTCCCTCCTCCTCCTCCTCTCCCTCCTCCTCCTCCTCTCCCTCCTCCTTACCCCCCCTCCTCCTCTTACTCCTCCTTACTCTTCTTCTTCTTCTTCTTCTTCTCCTTCTCATTCATCTCTTCCTCCTCCTTCTCCTTTTTCTTCTTCTTCTTCTTCTTCTTCTTCTTCTTCTTCTTCTTCTTCTTCTTCTTCTTCTTCTTCTTCTTCTTCTTCTTCTTCTTCTTCTTCTTCTTCTTCTCCTCCTTCTTTCCTTCTTCTTCTTTCCTCCTCCTCCTCTTCCTCCCCTTCTTCCTCTCCTTCCTCCTCCTCTCTCGTCTCCTCCTCCTCTTATTCTCCCCTTTACCTTCCTCCTCCCACTCCTCCTAGAATATAAGGTATCTGTTTAGTGAAAAAAAAACTAATCCATAGTTTTTGTTTGTTGTATATAATGCATTCTTTGTAAGTTTAGTATGGGAGTGAATATCCTATTTTTTACAGTACTTTTTCTCTACATATGTAAGCAATAACTAATCATTTTCAGCTCTCATATCATTGTTATAGATGTCAATCCTGTAAATTTGCCCCTAATGTGAATAATAATTACAAATATTAGGATTACTGAACAATTGCTGAAATTTGTTTAATTCCAGTTTGTTAGAATATCTTTAAACTTGTTAACTAATGACAGTTTGTCTGAAAGAACATCTTTTCAATATAAACTTCTTTTTCAGGCCTGAAGTCTTTGTTCTTGCTTACAAAGAACATGATGTGGCAGATTTCAATGGAATGAAGATTTTGTGTCGTTGTTTTGGTCTCTTCTTTGAGGACCATTCACCACCACGGGGACTTCACAGAGGATTGCTAAGGTATTTATTTCTTTGGATTAAGTAAATAATCTTGTGAAAGTAAAGGAAGTAAATTAGCTAATGATAAAGATATATATGATATGATATGATATTTATTGACATTGTTGGAAAAAAATATTTTGTATTAGACCATTTGAAATCATGTTTTTATTGCCTTAACTTTTGTATTGAATTAAATTTTTAGATCTGTATATCATACAGTTGTACAGTATAATTTGTATCCTAACTGTCTTTCTCCCTTGTTCCAGGTTTACCATGAAGGGAAATGAAATGATTTTGCTAAGTAACAGAAGTCCTCTCTTTGTAATACCACCATTTAATGGAACAAAACTCATCCTGCCCTGAAACAGGCTTGCTTGTGCTCTGTATTACAGAGTAATAGGCCTTTTTTCCCTGA
>NC_091585.1:9487501-9490001 GCF_042767895.1 Penaeus vannamei
CACTTCGAGTAATTGCTCGACAATGCCGAGGAAGAAGTGCATTAGCGAGTGCAGCCGCGGGGAGGACGGATCCCCCCACACCCCCACCAGGTCATGCACGCTGATTGACAACCCGATGTACGACCTGACTCCCGGCTCCGCCCCTCGCGGAGGCCCCCTGGCCTCCAGCCACGACACCCGCCCCGCACGCCGCGTCTCCGGCAGCGAACCGCACATCGACGAGCTCCACCGGAGGGGCGACCCGGACATACTCTTCGGGGCGTCGCGCTGCCGTGGGTCGCCGTCGCCCAAACCCGAGCCGGAGTACGACGCGGCGCCCAGGAGGTACTCACGGCGACGCAGCTCCTCGGTCCCGCGCCCCGACCCAGCGCACGACCACTTCTCCGTGGCGGACGATTCGGGGCACCGCCACAGGCTGCGCGGCGGGGCCCGGCGCCGCAGCCCCCTCCCCGCCGACCCTATCTACGACGTCATTCCAGGCGAAGTTCCAAGCCCTCGGCGCCGACTCTCTTACGAGAGCAACTTCTACGAAACAGCGCAGCCCACCAGACTCGCCTCCTCGCACGCAGGGTCCCACATGGGGTCCCAGGGGGCGCTGGACTCCTTGTGCGAGTCGGGCCTGGACTCCTTCGAGTTCCCCCGCGCTGGCCAGGGCGACGACCAGGTGGCTCGCGAGTGCAGGGAGTACTTTCAGCGGCGCCTCAAAAACTCGGAGACGCTGCGCAAGCGCTGGTCCACCTGCTCTGCTGACTCGGGGGCTGACTCCGCCGACAGCGAGGTCTCCCCTTCCAGCAGCAGCAGCAGCAGCCAGGACCCCGCGCCTCAGCACCCCTCAGGGAGCCCCGACGTCACATCAGCGCAGGACGCTGCTGCCGAGGCCGCGCCCACCGAAGGAAACCGAGCATCCGCCGCCTCGAAGAAGACGCCGCTAGACTGCAAAATGCAGTTTCTTCGCAAGGAGATCGTAAGTACCCCTCGGGCACGTTTTCCTCTGTAGGCAGGGGGCCCCATTGGCAGGGCTGGCGGAGGCCCCCGCCTCCCTGGGTTTGATATCAGAGCAAGAGGCTAGATCATGATGGCAATGTGCAACTGCTTCTGATGATAATGATTGTAAGATGATACAAGTAGGTACACAATCATGGTCACCATCAATACTAATGGCAACAGAGAAGATAACGACAAATAAAACATAATTATGATAATGATGGAGTTGATCCACATTTCACCCACTGCCATCATGATTCTGAAAGCCAACATGATTAACACTCTTCTCCGATATGAACATCGTTAATATTATTCTAATCAGGGTGACCATCACGGTTATTGGAATAAAGTTTGTATGCTTTCCTTGCGAGTGTCTTGAATTCTACTCGTCACCGGCTTTGGGAGAGATTACAAGGGAGGGAAAGGGCAGGAGGAAAGGGGAGGGGGGAGGCGTAGAGAAGGGAAGGGGGGGAGAGGAGGTGTAGAGAAGGGAAGGGGAGGGGATGGAGGGAAAGGAGAAAGCAAGGGAGAGGGCGAGGAGTAGGGGGAGCAACTGACAGGCCTCGGAATGGGGCGCGCTTCCATCACGCGCTCGCAGGCCGTTCCTCTGCCTCGTCGAAAGAGGGCTTTGTGCCGAGCAGAAAGGAGGAGGAAGGGAAGTGGAAGGTGACTGAGAAAAGAAAGCACAACTGAAATAGTTAAAGAACACGCACAAACAGTGCATTTGTGTGAAGGGTATGAATAAATGTGGAAAATTAGATAAGAATAAAAAACTATAAATATCTGTCACACTACTAGCGAAAGCTGAGCATAAAGCCATTGCTATGGGAGCTCAGCACACAGGCAGCAAAGACGAACAGCCGACCAAGCAGCAAAAACTAAAGCGAATGACGGCGCCGCACGTGACACCTGCCTCGAACCCGCAGAAGCCGCTTCGAAACCCGCCGTCACGAAGGGTCGTCTTCGTTACACTCCGACTCCGACTCGGGTTTCTTTTTCTAAATTAAAGATACGACTTGCACTCCTTAGAATAAAACTAATGAAATCCTTCTAGGAGTCTGTTGCGGAAAGCATTTTAGATCATTACGCAGTAAAGTAGACTGCGGCAGTAGCCGTGGCTGACCGCCTTATCATTTTCCTCTTCTTCATTTAGTTTTCGGTGACATCCTGACAGCTGTCCCGCTGCCGACCACCGTTGCCGTGAAGCCTTTCAGGTCGGTGCCTGCGTTATCTTGCAACCCAGAGCCCGCGGAGGACCGGCCTCAGGAGCCTCTCCTCCAAGCAGGGGGACTCGGGTTACCTGCCTCCCGGGCCCGTCGCGTGACGTGCGGCCGCTTGGCCTCCGCTCAGAGCGGGGAAATGCCAGAGTCCGGAAATCAAGGTGGGCTTTTTTCAGAGGCTCGCTAAGGTATTCAGCGTCGCGTGCGGGCATCAGGCGGGGCGCCGTTTGCTTTGCAGATTGGAATGGGATTGGCGTGACGGATTTGGCTTGCGGGTTCCTGGGCGTTTGCTTGGA
>NC_091585.1:9497501-9500001 GCF_042767895.1 Penaeus vannamei
CGGCGGAGTAGGGGCGGGGCGGGGGCGGGGAGGGGCAGGGGTCAGGGGGTCACGGGAGGGCACGTGTACCGGAAGATAACTGATTTTGGTCTGTTTTATCTGGGACGATTCTTTTGTTCTGCGCAGAGTGGGCGCGTGTTGCTGATGCTGTTGTTAACATTAACATAATCTTTATTATTATTACTTTTATTATTATTATCATTATTACTTTTATTACAAATATTATTATAATCATTACTGTTATTATCACTATTATCATTATGGTCATTGTTATTAATATTATGATTATCTTTGATTTTCTCATTTTTTATTATTAGTAGTAATTTACATTATTATATTTTCATTATTATTATTATAATTATCAACATTGTTTTTGCCGTATGTGTCGCTGCTGTTTTTTGTTATTAATTGATGGCCATCATTACCATCTTAATTATGATGATAATGATGATGATGGTTACAGTAATAATGATGTCTGTTTTGATTGCTGTTCTTATCATTATGATGGATTTCTAAAATATCTATGTCAGAATTAGTTAATCGTAAATGTCCATTTTTTCACCGCCATTTTTTCAGTATTTACCCCAGCATTTACTGATCTCTCCAAAATATCATAATTATATACTCGTAACGACCCTAATCTCAACCCATTTCCAACCTAGATGTATTTTGATCTCTTCCAAAATCAGCTAACTTTCATCTACCTAAATATCGCTGATCTTCCTCAGCATCTACTTTACAACTTTATTCTACCTAAAGAGCGTTTACCTTACATCTTTTGTCAACCCAGCGTCTACTTTATCTACCCCAGCATCTACTTATCAACCGGGATCGAACCCAAATAGACTCAGCTGTGCCCTAAAGCCACTGATAACTCGCTTGTATATATATTTTTTAATCTATGGTAATCTGTCAGTAACGTTTCGCGTTGTCTTGGAGAGAAATAGATAAGGGAATGAGTGAACAGATAGCACGGGCGAATGGGTCTCTTCCTCTTTTCGACGGAAGTAGAAGACGGGAATCCTTAAGTGATTTTTGAGGTTGATTTTATTTATTATTTTTCAAGTAAGTGCGCTGGATTTCATGAGCGGAAGCGTCTCGTGCGAATGTGTTGATTTACTGCCAAATACACGCGAAGGTGCGTTTTCTATCAACAGTTACTCTAACTTTCTATTTTTAATTTTATCTCTATTCCTTTCTGACTTGATCATCTCTCTCTCTCTCTCTCTCTCTCTCTCTCTCTCTCTCTCTCTCTCTCTCTCTCTCTCTCTCTCTCTCTCTCTCTCTCTCTCTCTCTCTCTCTCTCTCTCTCTCTCTCTCTCTCTCTCTCGCTCTTTCCCTCTCCCTCCCCTGTAAATATCGATCACACCCACGTGATTCGAAGTGCAATCATCAAACTTCCTTGTTAACGTAATGCAAATATAAAATTCGGCACGTTAAGCCTTTCAACCTTTTGCAACTTGTTAAGAGGAATCAGAGCAAAAACATGGATCTTTTGCCATGATTCCATGCGTATTTTTTTACCCAAGCGTTCCGTGATGGGGAAAGCTGTGTGCTGCAATCAGATTCATTTGATTACAGTGTTTGTCCGTGTGTCGAATTAGTTGTAAAGTCAATTTTTTTTTTATTCATGAAGGAAGAGGAAGATGAGGCAGCAACCGAGACAGTTATCGAGGCAGGCAGACGCTCGAACCGCAGGCATTAGGAGGGAGTCGTTAGTATAACTGAACGGGAAGTGGGAAGAAAAAATGCATTTATCCTGCTGTGACAGTTATTTTTTAACCGCAGGCGAACGCTGGAGTTTTTTCATTATGTCGTTGAATCGATGTTTGAGTGATGTTTGCCATCGGCTTACCCTGGGGCTACAGAAGCATTGGGGGATAGCTGTAGGGTGATGGAAACCGAGATGTGAATTAACGCTGACAAGTACGTTGTCGCGAGACAAAATAGGCCTATAATAACCCGCCAGGTAGCCGAGGTTACAACGACCATCTTGTGAATAACCTAAATATGAGTTAATCTGGTGCTAATAGCGGTAACGGTAATTTCCCGCGGCCTTGGTAGAAAAACAATAGTGGTGATAACACCTGCGTTATAACTGCATTTATCACACGGCGAGATATGCAGTATGACAATAAAGATGACACAGAGGATAACGCAGAAAAACAAAGATGACAAAGATAGCGATATAAGGCGGAAGCAGCAGCGCTCGGCGGCTCCCGGGCGGACAAGCCCCGCCGGCGTCGCGGCAGAGGGCGTGAGCCGTGCGCTTGCGATCTCGTTTTCATTTTTGCGTGACTGTCTGACTCTCGTTAAGCCGATTACGCCGAAAGATATATTTCTATGTGATCAACGCCTGATTTATACATTATAAATACAGTACGGCGAAGGCGTGGTGGATTTGACGGTGAGAGTTGGTGGGTTAAATCTAACTCCTGGCGTCGAGTCGTTTAAGAGATTTCAAAAAATAAAAAGCTCGCATCGGTGTAGCGTGAAAACA
>NC_091585.1:9512501-9520001 GCF_042767895.1 Penaeus vannamei
GACAGCCATGCATAAATGTATCCATTCAGATTTGCACGCACACACACACACACACACACACACACACACACACACACACACACACACACACACACACACACACACACACACACACACACACACACACACACACACACACACACACACACACACACACACACACACACACACACACACACGCACACACACACACACACACACACACACACACACACACACACACACACACACACACACACACGCACGCACGCACGCACGCACACGCACACACGCGCACACGCACGCACGCACAGACACACACATACACACAAACACATATGTGTATATATATATATGTATGTATTGAGGTATGTCTACATATATATACATATTTATATATATGCGTGTGTGTATTTAAATGTATATGTGTATATAAATATATGTATGTATATTTGTTTATTTGTTTATGTCTATCTACACACACCCATGTGCATACGCATAAATGTTCGACTTCCGCGTGCGTCCTCCCCACACAGTCTGTTTTATGCGACATTATCTTACATTTAACATTCCAAAGTAATTGAATCTGTTTAGTGTTTTTTGGCGCAGGTGAAACTTTCTTCTTCACGTTTGAATGCAAGGACCTGAATTGGATTATGAAGATTCAATACAAGGAATTTCAAGAAAGTTATTGATAAAAGTTTTATTCGTCGATAAATTCCATCTTGACATTCCGAAGACCATATCGGATGCCGGAGCGAAATGCGAGGAAAGCGGGAAGAAATTCGCGCATTTCTTTCCTCTCTTGTATGGCGTGTAGGCTGTCTGTCTGTCTCTGTTTCTCTCTTTCTCTGTCTGTCTTTCCTTCTCTCTCTCTTCTTTCTTTCTCTCTCTCTTTCTTTCTATCTTTCTCTCTCACTCTCTTTCGTCTCTCTCTCATTTATTTTTTCTTTTTATTACTCCTTCCCTCTGTCTCTACTCTCTATCCCTCGCTTTCCTTCTCCATTTCTCTCCTCTCTTTCTCTCGGTCTCCCTCTCTCCCTTTCTCTCTCTGTCCCTCGCTCTCCTGCTTTCCCTCGCGCTCCCTCTCACCCTTCTGTCCCTCTCTCTCCCCTCTATCCTTCGCTCTCCCTATCCCTTTCTCTCACCTCTGTCTCTCACTTTCCCCTCTATCCCCCCCCCCCCCCCTCTCTCTCTCTCTCTCTCTCTCTCTCTCTCTCTCTCTCTCTCTCTCTCTCTCTCTCTCTCTCTCTCTCTCTCTCTCTCTCTCTCTCTCTCTCTCTCTCTCTCCCCCGTGTTTCCGCCTCGTAAACAGCAACTAATCTCGACCCGGCCATCTGTCTGGGAGCGGCGGGGCTTTCGGCAACTTTTCCTCTAATGCTTGAGAACCCAGGGGGCGAATGCAGTTTCTGGCTCGCGTCCGCCGTCCTGTAAGTCGTGAAATCGCGTACAAGCCTACCGAGCTATCGACCATAAAGCTTCGACACTTCTACCTTATCGAGGAAGGCAAGCTCAATGGCGAGATTTTGCTCTGCTTTGACCTGAATTGGAGTGGTTCCTCGGTTTATTGCCGCTGTGTGAAAAGGGAAGAGAGGAAAAAGAGAGAAAGGAGAAAACGAAAGAGAATTAATGGTTTATCTTTGTCCAATTTTTCTTGGTTCATTTCACCCAAAATGCTTGTCTTTCACGGTGACTGTTGCAAGAACCCTGGATTCGCGAGCATGGTCTATAAGTTCGCGCTGGAAATACCTTATGCCCTGAATGATCGATGCGTTTGCTTGCTTATCATGGTTTGAAATCTTTGGCATTGCTTTTATCTGCTGATAATCACATTCGTATGTTGGTTTTGTCTGTTTACTATCACCTTTACTTTGCGTTTTGTTTTCCATTGTTTCAGCAGTATTGTACCTTGTATTTTGCGCTACTGGAACTTTGCAGTTTTTGTATTTTTGAAATGCATTGTATGTACTAGTGTATTTTTACATTTTAAGCGTTTTTTTTTTTATTGAATTGACAATAAGCTGTTCCAGAGCGCATCAATACAAGCATATCAAATTCACAAACACATTTCCAACATTCTGAACAGCGTCAAAAGTGGATGGCTTGGCGCTCGCTTGGCATCGCTGGGATTCCGGCCTCGAGAAGCGCACGAAAGTCTCTTGCTTCTTCTGCCTCTCTCTTATTTATGGTCTGATTTCTCCTGTCCTTCTCCATTACATGCAAGAGAGTTTACTTTGCATCTCCTGGAGAGTTTTTTGTCTCTCTTTTCGTCGTCGCCTTATTTATAGGTTGCTTACTTTCTACCCAAGATGTGAGGCTTCAAGGAGCCTCATGTGCTCACTTACTTTCACCTGAAGCCATATGAAAAGAAATCTCATCTGCGGTATTGGTATATAATATTTACGAGCCTTGGCATAAACCACTCCAAACCTGAATCAAGGCTTCTGACAATGATTTGTGGAATGGTTAATATAATTCCGCATAATTTTATGTGGCTCTTTGAATTGCAAAGAGTCATAATCGAAGCTTTTATAAAGTGAGAATTCAGTTTTTAACTTTCTTCGTGATTGGCGGTCGCATATTCTCGCACGGTGTATAAGAAAAAGAAAAAATCGCGGAGTCGAGCCATACTTGGAACACAATTTGTATACATTTGAGATAAAGGATCTCTGCGCGAGTCATTCTTTGCCTTCCCCGATTCGCACGAATGTCAGGCATTTAGATCTCTACTTTCATAGTGCTGGGCGAGCGGTTGCATCTGCAAAAGCGCTGTTGCACATTATTGCGAACGGCCAAGCACAGCGAGGGGTGAGAGGGCCACGCCGGAGCGAGCGGCAGGGCGGCAGCGGCGGTCGGTGTGGGTGTTACAGTTGCTCTTCCCGGGTCATTGGCTGCCCGCCGGTCAGGCCATGTGGAGGAGGGTGATGTGTACAGCATTATGCTCACACGCATTTATATATCATGTTGTATCTCTGCATAATGAAAGGAGAAACATCTCTTGAATTGATAATTTCGTTTCTAATGTAAGTAGTTCCGCAGGGCTAAATGTATGCAAGGAAGCGCCGTAATTTCTGAGCGTCGTCACAAATTCCGAGATCAAGTTCACGCAACACAGCTGTATTCTACATCGTGTATGTTTTCCCTTTTTCCTTCCGTAATCATAACAGCTGTGTCCTCACTCTAATATTTACAGGTTTTTGCTAGTTTTTAGTAACGCGAAATAACGGTTAGCGCATCTTTACGCATTATTAACAAAATTAGGTTTTCGGGTAAGATGCCGTGATAACACGGCAATCAAGCATTTGAGTCATATTTGTTTGTTTTCTTTTTTGCTTTTAGGCTTTTTTCTTGCAGGAGAGCCGCCTTGGTTTCGAAATTCAGTGAATGCGTTTAACAGCATTGTTTATTTGGTCACTCGTGATGTACAGAATTGATAAATCAAATATACAGAAATATATTTTTGACATATTCTAAACATATGAAGTCTGAATATGTGTGCTTAAAAATAACTGTATGTTTACGTGTGGGTACAGAGCTAGGAGTGCATGTCCTGCGAGCATTTTGTGCAAGCATACCTATGCGCATGGGAGGGCGCCGAGACGGCACACGCAAAAACTGTTTTTGGCAAAAATATCGATCAATGCCGATTTCCTTGTTTTGTCCGCAATTGTTTTCATAGACTTAAATAATTAAATCATCGTCCATCATTGTTTAGCCACCAGTTCTGCCCACGCAGCAGTTTGTTGACAAACACACCTGGCACACACACACCCGTGTTTGTGTTTAATTTCTTATTCTGACAATGAAAATTGCAAGCGGCCGCGCATTGCGCAAGCGCCAGACCCGATTCCATTCCTCGTTCGGTGAATGGCGGGGAAGGAAGACTCGATTCTTGCTGATCCACCTTGATCCTTGACAGCACAGCACCTGCTGATGACGAGGAATGTGCTTGCTTTCTCCCCGCGCTTGTCCTGCACTCCGCCGAGCCGTTTGCTTGTTACTTCAGCTGTGTCGATGCTGCAGCCTTTTGTTTAACAGTTCCCTTCCTTTCTTGGCTTCGAGAAAGTGTCGCGTACTAAAGGCTCTTCAAGCGCCTGGAATTCATCAACCTAAGATAAAACCGGCGATAGCCCGAGGTCATTGCAGGGCGTCCCCAAGGTACGCATACGATACCGAAGACTCCTAGCAAATTCCTGCGTCAGAGGGCGGCGCTCAAGTCCGCCCTCGCCAGCGGACACACGGACCGGAAGGCGAGGCCGAGAGACGCCAGAACTGCTGGACTGCGCTTCCTTCCGGTGGCGACTGGAAGCCGAAGGAGTGGCGATCCCGAGCGCGCGGGGATTTCGACGCCGCCGCAAGTGGTGATCCGCCATCCCGCCAGGGCGTCGTCGGGACGCGGGATCATTACGCCTTTATGCTCTTTGTGTGAAAGGAACCGAGTTGCAGACGATATTTAAGGCCGCGTCTCGGAGTGAGTGCTGGGAAGGACTGAAGGTCCTTCCTTATTTTTTCGGCGGAGGGAGGATCGCTGCTGAAGTGTCCTTTTGTTGCTAGCAATCTTTACTGCAATCACGGCCTTCATTGTCGTTATTATCTTATTATTATTATCTTATGATTTTATAGAAGCAGTTTTTTGAAGTTGCTATTGTCACAAACCAAAGCTATTATTCTAATTTCGATGCTGTTTAAATAATGGTATTAGTTTTGCAAAGGGTTTTGTAATAGCAGTTTCTATAGCAATGGCGATAATGATGCTTAAGGTAATGCAGATAAGCGCACTGAAAATCACGATTAGAATAATCATGGAAAGAACCATGATAACGATCACGATGGCAATCCAATAAGAACTATCATTATTATTGATAAACGATGCCAATTAAAGAAACCCGACGTAATAAGCACTGCCGCAGGAAGAGCCGAAGCACCGTCCGCCGAGCCCCTCAGCGTGGCCGGGTCCCCGCGGCTGACGCTCCGCCGCCGCCGTTCGCGCGGGCCCGGCGAGCAGCCTCAGCCGGCGGACAGAATCGTGCTTTCAGAAACGCGTAATTCACCCTCGTAATAACGGTAATCCGGTTTCGCGTCTGTCTTTCGCTCGGCGTCCGCCCGCCTAGGCTCCTCCAGGCTTTTCTCTGCTCCTCTCGGCTGCGAGGCCCTTTCGTCGCCTCGTTGGAGGCTCTTGTCTGCAGATATGCTTGCGTATCTATCTATCTCTCTACGTATATATATATGTATATATATATATATATATATATATATATATATATATATATATATATATTGCGTACGCACATGCATACATATATATATATATATATATATATATATATATATATATATATATATATATATATATATATATACACATGCACATCTATATATCTATGTATGTTTGTATGTATGTATGTATAAACCATATATACATGTATATATATAATGTGTCTATATATTTATATATCCATCTGTATCTCTCTCTCTCTCTCTCTCTCTCTCTCTCTCTCTCTCTCTCTCTCTCTCTCTCTCTCTCTCTCTCTCTCTATATATATATATATATATATATATATATATATATATATATATATAAAAATATATATATATATATATATATATGTATATATATATGTATATATACATATATTTATATATGTATATATATGCATATATAAACATATATATATATATATATATATATATATATATATATATATATATATATATATGTGTGTGTGTGTGTGTGTGTGTGTGTGTGTGTGTGTGTGTGTGTGTGTGTGTGTGTGTGTGTGTGTGTGTGTGTGTGTGTGTGTGTGTGTGTAAGACGACAACTCTTATGTCGTTCGCTACGTATCGTTAGGATTATGATGCTAGTAATGATAATGTGGATTATAATAACAGTAATCAAATGCCATTGACAAATTAGTTACAAAATCAGCAGTGATAATGGTGACGGTACAGGCAGCAGCAGCAGTGCTGATACCAAAAGCAAAAGCCGTGATGCTAACGATACGGAGCGAACGAGAGCATCGTTGTTGTCGCCGCTGCAAGCACGAGTACCGCGTGCAGCCTCATTCTCGGCCCCGCTCTTATTCTCCTTTGCTGCTCCTTCCGAGACGTTCTTCCACTCCAGTTCCCTCCACTCCTCCCTCCGTCACCCCGACCGCACTCCACCACTCCGACACTTCGTCACGTTGGCGTTATTACGACGGTGTGGCGGCCACGGTCCCGTTACGTGAGAGATGCGGCTTATCGCGCAGCTGGCGTCCCTGCGCGCTGCTGCTGCCTGCGGTACGATGATTATGGTAACTCTTGCCGTTATTGCCATCACGAACGCCGACGAAACGAGCGTCAGGGGGCGCAGGGAGGGAGGCGGGGATTTGAGCCTAATTGATTTTATTTGTGCTATTATCTTGGCGGGAATGCGGCGGCGATATTAGGAGAAGGGATACAGTGGTAGAGCTGATCAGCGACGGCGATAATACTAATGGTAATGATAAGGAGGATAATGATGATGATAGAGGTACATGTTTTATGGCAGTAATGGCAATAATGGTAATGATGGCGATGATTGCGACAATGCTGGTTGCCGTATTGATACAGGCATGATAATAAACACAGTATTCATGGTATCGATACTGATTATGGTAATGGTAATGCTGATGATAACGCTGATAATTCTGTAAATAATTTTGCATCTTCGGCAATGATATATTAGATAAGATAACCTTTATAAAGCGCGGGATTAATATTTATCTGACATACTTGCGATATCAGATCAAGCATCACGCACCCGCACGCCCACGTACGCACACGCGCGGCCGACGGTGAGCGCCATGCCTGGCACTTTCTTGGAAGATCGATTTGTGCACATGGGAGGTACGGTCGTGTGTGCGTGTCTCTGTATGTAGGTGCTTCTGTATGTATGCAGGTTTTGTGTAAATGTGTAGATGTGTTTTTGCCATCGCGTTTGTGGATGTAAGTTGTCTTGGATACTTGTGCGTGTTTTTGTGTAAATATAGATAATTATCTGGTTATATGAACAATTACGTTAATCTGAAATTCATTTATCCATCAGAAGACAAAAATCTTTTAGCAAGCAATTCCTTGCGGTCAATTCTTGTCTCAGAAAACCTGTTTGCAAAAAAGATAATTACCGTTAAAAACCGATTTTTGGGAATATGACTCAGTTGTCGTAAAATTGGTGGCCAGGAAAGAATGCCGCGGAGGTCATGCCAAGTTCACTTCGAAGTACATGACGACACTTGGAGGCGACGACTTGTACCGAGACACAAAAACGCGGCCAGAATTGCTGTCACGCAAACGAGCGCGAAAAGAGACGAGAGGGCGAGAAGAAGGCAACAAAATGCTACACTCCCAACGCCTGCTTCCTGAGCTGAAGCTCCATTCAAACAACAACAGCGGATCGGAAATAGCAGCAGTAACCCCCAGCGCTGAAGTAAAGAAGGTCTGTGAAGATTGTTGTGAACCGAGAACAGTCTTGCGGCGGCGCGGTCAGCCTGGCCAGCAGCT
>NC_091585.1:9522501-9526938 GCF_042767895.1 Penaeus vannamei
TCTCGCCTCTCCCTTCCTCCATCCTCCTCTCGCCTCTCCCTTCCTCCTTCCTCCTCTCGCCTCTCCCTTCCTCCTTCCTCCTCTCGCCTCTCCCTTCCTCCTTCCTCCTCTCGCCTCTCCCTTCCTCCTCTCGCCTCTCCCTTCCTCCTTCCTCCTCTCGCCTCTCCCGCTCTCCCTTCCTCCTCTCGCCTCTCCCGCTTTCCCTTCCTCCTCTTGCCTCTCCCGCTCTCCCTTCTTCCGCTCGCCTCTCCCTTCCTCCATCCTCCTCTCGCCTCTCCCTTCCTCCTTCCTCCTCTCGCTTCTCTCTTCCTCCTTCCTCCTCTCGCCTCTCCCTTCCTCCTTCCTCCTCTCGCTTCTCCCTTCCTCCTTCCTCCTCTCGCCTCTCCCTTCCTCCTTCCTCCTCTCGCCTCTCCCTTCCTCCTTCCTCCTCTCGCCTCTCCCTTCCTCCTTCCTCCTCTCGCCTCTCCCTTCCTCCTTCCTCCTCTCGCCTCTCCCTTCCTCCTTCCTCCTCTCGCCTCTCCCGCTCTCCCTTCCTCCTCTCGCCTCTCCCGCTTTCCCTTCCTCCTCTCGCCTCTCCCGCTCTCCCTTCCTCCTCTCGCCTCTCCCGCCATCCCTTCCTCCTCTCGCCTCTCCCTTCCTCCATCCTCCTCTCGCCTCTCCCTTCCTCCTTCCTCCTCTCGCCTCTCCCTTCCTCCTTCCTCCTCTCGCCTCTCCCTTCCTCCTTCCTCCTCTCGCTTCTCCCTTCCTCCTTCCTCCTCTCGCCTCTCCCTTCCTCCTTCCTCCTCTCGCCTCTCCCTTCCTCCTTCCTCCTCTCGCCTCTCCCTTCCTCCTTCCTCCTCTCGCCTCTCCCTTCCTCCTTCCTCCTCTCGCCTCTCCCGCTCTCCCTTCCTCCTCTCGCCTCTCCCGCTCTCCCTTCTTCTTCTCCGCCTCTCCCTTCCTCCTCTCGCCTCTCCCGCTCTCCCTTCCTCCTCTCGCCTCTCCCGCTCTCCCTTCCTCCTCTCGCCTCTCCCGCTCTCTCTTCCTCCTCTCGCCTCTCCCGCTCTCCCTTCCTCCTCTCGCCTCTCCCGCTCTCCCTTCCTCCTCTCGCCTCTCCCGCTCTCTCTTCCTCCTCTCGCCTCTCCCGCTCTCCCTTCCTCCTCTCGCCTCTCCCGCTCTCCCTTCCTCCTCTCGCCTCTCCCCCTCCCCCTTCTTCTTCTCCGCCTCTCCCTTCCTCCTCTCGCCTCTCCCGCTCTCCCTTCCTCCTCTCGCCTCTCCCGCTCTCCCTTCCTCCTCTCGCCTCTCCCGCTCTCCCTTCCTCCTCTCGCCTCTCCCGCTCTCCCTTCCTCCTCTCGCCTCTCCCGCTCTCCCTTCCTCCTCTCGCCTCTCCCGCTCTCCCTTCCTCCTCTCGCCTCTCCCGCTCTCCCTTCCTCCTCTCGCCTCTCCCGCTCTCCCTTCCTCCTCTCGCCTCTCCCGCTCTCCCTTCCTCCTCTCGCCTCTCCCGCTCTCCCTTCCTCCTCTCGCCTCTCCCGCTCTCCCTTCCTCCTCTCGCCTCTCCCGCTCTCCCTTCCTCCTCTCGCCTCTCCCGCTCTCCCTTCCTCCTCTCGCCTCTCCCGCTCTCCCTTCCTCCTCTCGCCTCTCCCGCTCTCCCTTCCTCCTCTCGCCTCTCCCGCTCTCCCTTCCTCCTCTCGCCTCTCCCGCTCTCCCTTCCTCCTCTCGCCTCTCCCGCTCTCCCTTCCTCCTCTCGCCTCTCCCGCTCTCCCTTCGTCCTCTCGCCTCTCCCGCTCTCCCTTCCTCCTCTCCGCCTCTCCCTTTCTTCTCTCGCCTCTCCCTTTCTCCTCTCAGCCCCTCCCTTCCTCTTCTCGCCTCTCCCGCTCTCCCTTCCTCCTCTCGCCTCTCTGCCTCTCCCTTCCTCCTCTCGCCTCTCCCTTCCTCCTCTCGCCTCTCCCGCTCTCCCTTCTTCTTCTCCGCCTCTCCCTTCCTCCTCTCGCCTCTCCCGCTCTCCCTTCCTCCTCTCGCCTCTCTGCCTCTCCCTTCCTCCTCTCGCCTCTCCCGCTCTCCCTTCTTCCTCTCGCCTCTCCCGCTCTCCCTTCCTCCTCTCGCCTCTCCCGCTCTCCCTTCCTCCTCTCGCCTCTCCCGCTCTCTCTTCCTCCTCTCGCCTCTCCCGCTCTCCCTTCCTCCTCTCGCCTCTCCCGCTCTCCCTTCCTCATCTCCTCTTCTCCGCCTCTCCCTTTCTCTTCTCCGCCCCTCCTGCTCTCCCTTCCTCTCTCTCTCTCCCGCTCTCCCTTCCTCTCTCTCTCTCCCGCTCTCCCTTCCTCCTCTCGCCTCTCCCGCTCTCCCTTCCTCCTCTCGCCTCTCCCTTCCTCCTCTCCGCCTCTCCCTTCCTCCTCTCCCACTCTCCCTTCCTCCTCTCGCCTCTCCCTTTCTCCTCTCTGCTTCTCCCTTCCTCCTCTCGCCTTTCCCGCTCTCCCTTCCTCCTCTCCGCCTCTCCCTTCCTCCTCTCGCCTCTCTGCCTCTCCCTTCCTCCTCTCGCCTCTCTGCCTCTCCCTTCCTCCTCTCGCCTCTCCCGCTCTCCCTTCTTCTTCTCCGCCTCTCCCTTCCTCCTCTCGCCTCTCCCGCCCTCCCTTCCTCCTCTCCGCCCCTCCCTTCCTCCTCTCACCTCTCTGCCTCCCCCCTCCTCCTCTCGCCTCTCCCGCTCTCCCCTCTTCTTCTCCGCCTCTCCCTTCCTCCTCTCGCCTCTCCCGCTCTCCCTTCCTCCTCTCCGCCTCTCCCTTCCTCCTCTCGCCTCTCTGCCTCTCCCTTCCTCCTCTCGCCTCTCCCGCTCTCCCCTCTTCTTCTCCGCCTCTCCCTTCCTCCTCTCGCCTCTCCCGCTCTCCCTTCCTCCTCTCCGCCTCTCCCTTCCTCCTCTCGCCTCTCCCGCTCTCCCTTCCTCCTCTCGCCTCTCCCTTTCTCCTCTCCGCTTCTCCCGCTCTCCCTTCCTCCTCCCGCCTCTCCCTTCCTCCTCTCCGCCTCTCCCTTCCTCCTCTCCGCCTCTCCCTTCTTCCTCTCGCCTCTCCCGCTCTCCCTTCCTCCTCTCCGCCTCTCCCTTCCTCCTCTCGCCTCTCTGCCTCTCCCTTCCTCCTCTCGCCTCTCCCGCTCGCCCTTCTTCTTCTCCGCTTCTCCCTTCCTCCTCTCGCCTCTCCCGCTCTCCCTTCCTCCTCTCGCCTTTCCCGCTCTCCCTTCCTCCTCTCGCCTCTCCCTTTCTCCTCTCCGCCTCTCCCTTCCTCCTTTCCTCCTTTCCGCTTATCCCGCTCTCCCCTCCTCTTCTCGCCTCTTCGCTATTCCGTCCTTCTCTCTATCATGATTTTATTATTGTTATTGTTATTATTATTATTATTATTATTATTATTATGGTGGTGGTTCTGGTATTATTGTTATTATTATCATTATCACTATTATCGTCATTATTATTATCATTATCACTGTTACCACTATTGTTATTGTTGGTCTTCTCACCGGCCTCCTTACTCATTTACTTATTGTATCTTATCCTACTCCACTTTTACTTTATGTCCAATACCTTCTCTTCTTCCTCCACTTCCTCCCACCACCCTCCTCCTCCTCCACTTCCTCCCACCACCCTCCTCCTCCTCCACTTCCTCCCACCACCCTCCTCCTCCTCCTCCTCCACTTCCTCCCACCACCACGTTCTTCTTCCTCCTCCTCCCACCACCTTCCTCCTCCTCCTCCTCCTCCTCCCACCACCTTCCTCCTTCTCATCTCCCCCCCCTCTCCCTCCTCCTCCACTTCTCACCACCTTCCTCCTCCTCCTTCTCTCTCTCCATCTCCTCCTCCTCCTCCTCCCCCTCTTTCTCTCTCTTCCTCCTCCTCCTTCTCCTCTCCCTCCCCCCTTCCTGTCCCCTTTCCCTCTCTATTTACATCTTCCTCTCCGGCAATGCCTCACTGCTTCCTTTTCAAATACATTTGTGTACACTAATCTAAACTGGCTGCGGGCTCTTGCGCAAGTAATGATAGCTTAGTGGCACGCAGATTAGAAGGGAAAGGGAGAGAGAGAGAGAGAGAGAGAGAGAGAGAGAGAGAGAGAGAGAGAGAGAGAGAGAGTGAGTGAGTGAGTGAGTGAGTGAGTGAGTGAGTGAGTGAGTGAGCAAGTAAGTAAGTGAGAGAGAGAGAGAAAGAGAGAGATAGAGAAGCGGCAGTGGCGAGAGGAACTCGGCCAAAGGGCCAGGAGCAAGAGCAAGAGCAAGGAGAAAGAGTGAATCGGAAACGCAAGAGCGGCGCCTCCTTCGGCCGAGGACCGCGCCGGAGAGCGCCGGGCGCGCACTGCCTCGCAGGCAGAGCGCAGTGTCGCCTCCACCCGGATGCGGCGGAGTCATAAGGTCACGGGATTTAGAAAGTGTTCCTGCAGTCCTCTCTTTGTACGGCGACCCGCGGGTCCTTCTCGAGCTACGGGACTCCTCGGCC
>NC_091585.1:9547438-9552438 GCF_042767895.1 Penaeus vannamei
ATTACTGTCAGATTCTTTTTAAGAAAGACCGCTTTTTAGGACCTGTTTCCTTGCCCGGGCTGTGCTAATAGCAAAGTGTCTCCGCAGATCGGGAGTCGCGACGCAGAGCGAGGCCTGTTCAGCGGCGGCAGCGGGAGGACGACGCGCATCTACGACAGCAACGGGAACAGCGAGACTGATGGCCACGGAAGCAGCGCAGCAAAACGTCATTACAGTAGCACTGGCAACATTTATAATTTCGCCGATGCAAGAAGCAGCAGCTATGGCCATTACCACCGCTGCCCCAACGCCCGCAGCAGGAGGAGCAGCAGCTGCGACGACGGAGCCTACAGCAGGAGCTTCAGCAGCACGAACATCACGTCCATCAACACCGCCACGAAGGTCAGCAGGCGGTACAGCATCACCACCAGCCAGGACTTCAACATCAACATTTCCATTAACAACCTGGAGCCTCCGAGTACCACCACGATTTCCAGCAGTACCTCGTCCCTCTCCAAGACCTCTTGCTACATCTCGAGCAGCTGCGCGGACCCCGCTCTCCACCGCGGGCTCGGAGGGAGCCTCGAGAGGCTGTCCTCCTCCTCGAACTGCCTGACGAGGACGCGAATCTCCATCCCACCCTCCTCGCGCAACCGCGACCGCAGCGCTCGCCCGGAGTCTTTCAGGCTGTCCTCCGACATGGCGACCCATACTCGCGTCCTCCTGAAGGCCAGGTCGTTTGCAGGAGCCTCCCTTCGGGAGAGTCCCTCCCGCAACCCTGCAAAGGGCTTCGCGAGGACATCTCTCCGAGAAGACCGCTTCGGTTTCAGCAGGGAAAGAGGTCTTTCCCGCGAGGGCGGCATGTGCAAGATGGAGTTCCTCAGAGCCAGGTTTGCTCTCAATGCCATCAGGTCGTCAGTCGAGTCCAGCGACTCTTCGAGCAGCCTCCACGCCTCTGAGCCGGAAGTGCAGCCGCAGGAACCAGGGGGGCTTATCGAGGCAGAAGCGGAGGCCGTCAACATCGCCGTGACGTGCCCTGCCGCCCCGCCGCAGTGCCAAGGGGCAGGGGACGACGCGCCCTTCGCTGGAAACAGTCGCTATTCGGAGAAGATTGTCATCGAGGATGGCCACGTCATTTCTGCGTCCTCCGAGACAGCCATCTCCTCCTTGATTATTGAAGACAAGGAGGCGACGTCGGTGACTTCGAAGACAGATTCGAGCCTTGCCGTCCTGTCCGACGACGCGCCCAGCTCGTCGCTGAAGTTAGTCCGACTTCGCGCTCGTTCCTTCACGGGGATGATGTCGCCGCCGGTAATCAGCTCGACTGACCTGGAGTCCGAGTCCCTTGCTGTGTCTTCCCAAGGTCCTGCCTCCGCAAAGGAATCTCTTGAGCACCAAGGCAGCCTCAAGGTCACTAAGACTTCTGACCTTAAAAAGCGCTTTCCCGTGACCCTAGTGACTCGAAGAGCCAAGGTCGCACGCGATGGCTATGCCCTGAGGTTCTCCAGTGACCTTGGCTTTGGATCGTCGTCCAAAGTGAGAGCAAAATCAAAGAGAGAAGTATTTGTTTAAACCAAATCCCAAATTTACAAAATTAGATTCCATCTTATTTTCACTAAAAAAATATAACCATATCTTCCTCCGAATTCCTACAGTTGCTCCTCAGACTGCAGTATATCGCAGCTTATCTCGTATTACACAGGCTGTGCTATCAGTGTGGCCATCAGCTATGCAGCGTTATGTTACGGAGCCATTTTCACACAATTTGCTGGCTCTCCTTTTATACAAGTAAGAGACTTTTTCAGTGCTGTGCAACAGTCTCGCCGTGAACAATCGAGTGCATCAAGATATCTGTGTATTTAAAGTGATATTAACTGAAACTGGTCTCCAACAGTTGGAAACTTGATAAATGTAATTTATGAGATCGTTAGCATGGTACCACTATCATGTAACGGTTTCCATTGTCTAAGCTAGAGATAAGGAATTTCATGCACATGGATCGAAGAATTTACCGTGTGATTTTGTTTGATTAGTATATGAAATGCAAACCAAAAATATTTATATGATTTCTACTTTATAGTTTCTTCAGGTCATGCGTGTGATGATTTTGGGAAATTTGCGAGTTGATAACATTTCAGCATTTTTCCTTGTGCAATTTGCGGCAGAGCCAGACCACCGTTGAATTCATACTTGAATTAACCAAGTTGAAAATTATCAAAACAAGTAGGCTAGTTATCGACTACAAAACGAAGAAGTAAAAGCTAAATTGATCGGGTTGAAAGCTGCAAGAGACTTCTGCAAGGGTTTGGCGCTGCAGAAGTCCTCCTTTCATGAAGCCAATGCAAGAAAACACCAAAGAAAGCATTGGCATCCGACAACGACAACGTTATACTGAAGACGGTTTATTTCCTTCAAGGTTGAGAGGATGTTATCACCTTCTCTGCATTCCGTTTTTCTGCTTGATAGAGGAAGATGAAATGAAAACCAATTTTCTTACATGAAGTGTACATTTAATTAGGCGTAATGAGTCTCTTGAAATCTAATCTATAAGTTCTCAGAGGCAGCGGCGCAGAGCAAGGTCTTCCAGCCACCGCCAGTGCCTCCTCCCTAGTCCAGCTGCCTTCTCCTTCAAACCCTGAATCGCCCCCGAAATCCTGTGTTCCTAGAGTGCCCTTGCAGATAGTCCTGATGTGTGGATGTGTGCCTTTTCTTTTTTATCCTTGTGTGTTCAGTCAATAGAGTTGCGATGGTAACTACTTTCAAAATATAAGTGTATGCCATGCTTACATTTTTTTATTATCATCCGTTGTTTTTGTTTTCATGCATTCATGATTAATCTTGCTTCTTTTGCCGCTTGCTTCTCATACTTATAGATAAGCAGTGTATCTGTTCAATTCATAACAATAACAATGTTAGTCATTATATATTTTTTTATAAATGGGCCACAGGTGGGTTTGCATAAATTCTCAGGGAAAATACAATCCCACTGTCAGAAGAAACACCCACATATAACTATGATAATAAATAATTGTATGAGACCAAGAATACCGTTAAGAAGCAGGAGACACAGGCACTTCAGATCACAAGACGTATCCTGTGCGCGGGAGAATTCCAGGCGAGTCTCTGTGTTATTTATTTTGTTGCAAATTCTGGTTTTCGTTTCGTGTGAAAGCTCTTCAGTTGAGGATGAAATACTCTAACCGGTGCGTGTTGTTTCTTTATATTTGTTTCAGATCTCCGATGTACTATGTACGCCTTTGTGCTATTTGATATCGTATTCTATATATATAAGGAAATTCTATATTTCGTAACTAAACATGAAACTGACGATGTTCCTGCAGTTTTCTGTATATATTTCTATTCATAAACAAATTTGCTAACCACAGTAGTCTCCAAGTTTATCCCAAAATTCAAGTTTTCATAATAGTTCTTCTGGCCTTGTGAACTGCATTTCTAAATTCATCTCCCGTTCTCTCTACCTTGTGAATTCACTCATCACGCATGTGCAGCTGTTCCTCCTGCCGTGACGTTCTGCTGTCCCTAATCGCGTGTAGCGTTTCTGTACCATAGGAAAGATGAAAATATTCTACTATACTCCAAGTTGACGTCGTTGGCTGGCGAACGACTTCTGTTAATGCTGCTTCGTTTTAGAAATCCGTCGCCTCTTTATGAAGTGTTCTTTTAGAAAAAGACGTTTATTGTGTGATTATTCCACACGCTTTGTAAGAGTGCTCATCTATAATTGCACCTGTAGACATAGATAAACGCTGGACAGCCTATGAGCTCTTTCGTTGCCACCAAAAGGAGCTTCAGATACTCTCCTTTGAATTTCATATGATAAGGCTATCGCTTCCTCGTAAAGTAATTTTCTCTTGTTTTTCATTCCGAATGTGTTGCTTTTCTTTTAAAAATAACAGTTCACCAAGTTTTGTTGAAATGTTTTTAGTGTTTGACTTGTTTCCATTTTGCAGTTTGAGTAAGCTACACTTCTAGATGCGAAATGTCAGCGCCACCTGGCAGCCCTTCCGCCTTGCACAGGGTTCCTTGCGACACACGTTGAGGAAGTCGAGGGTGAGAAACAGTTGATCTACAAAACAAAGATTAGTTCAACGTCGAGATTTTTGGCGAGGACAAGAAACCGCAGCGTTGAACGAGTCGTCTCTTTGCGATCTTGCTCATTCTCATCCACGACTCCTCCGGGTTTCGCGAATTCGGCACACTACATGCAACACGGATCATGCGTCTCCGAGTCTCGACCTGGATAAAGAGGGATTTTTATCTATGACTACATAGGGATCAGAGACTTGGACACAGTTTCACACACGTCTCAATAATAATGCTCTATATTGCACTCATATGTAATTTCGTATGCATTTGAAACACAAACACACACAATAACACTTGACACGGTGAGTTAAGGCGATGACTTTAAAATAAATTGAGCTGCAAATTCTTTATAAGAATATAGATTTTCTCGACTCAAGTCCCCATGGAGAGGCGCCTTTGGAACCATTCGGAGATTTTTAGCGTGTCCGCAGTCGTGTTTATTCTAATCGTCTTTCACATAGGATTTCCTTTTATTTCTCTCTTCATAGAATTCACAAGGAAGCATCCTTAAACTATTCACATGGATGCGGAAAAGCTGACTTCCAATGCCGAGATCAGGAACAAGTAGCAGTTTATACGATGCGCGGACTTCTTTCTTAGATCTGTTTTCCACTGGCCATATACTATCGACGGAATCCTTCTTAGGAAAGAGATCCTTTTCCCAGAAGACGGAAGGAAATTCCCCGTCAGTAAAAAAATTCAGGCTCAACTTACTACTGTGGTTTTCTTTTATCCTACATTTACGAGAAAGCTTTATATCTGTACATACATTTTTTTCACCTGGAAATTTGGTAACATTTAGGAAATGTTAACACGTGTAGATATAATTTCTGAAATATACCGTGTGTCTGTGTATATATATATATGTAACCAGTATGCGTCTAAGGTTGTATATTGTTATGATGATTTGAGCA
>NC_091585.1:9557438-9559938 GCF_042767895.1 Penaeus vannamei
GAAGGCCCAGGGTCAAAGGGCCGCCCTTGGAAGGCCCAGGGTCAAAGGGCCGCCTTTGGAAGGCCCAGGGTCAAAGGGCCGCCTTTGGAAGGCCCAGGGTCAAAGGGCCGCCTTTGGAAGGCCCAGGGTCAAAGGGGCGCCTTTGGAAGGCCCAGGGTCAAAGGGGCGCCTTTTGAAGGCCCAGGGTCAAAGGGCCGCCTTTGGAAGGCCCAGGGTCAAAGGGGCGCCTTTGGAAGGCCCAGGGTCAAAGGGGCGCCTTTGGAAGGCCCAGGGTCAAAGGGGCGCCTTTGGAAGGCCCAGGGTCAAAGGGGCGCCTTTGGAAGGCCCAGGGTCAAAGGGGCGCCTTTGGAAGGCCCAGGGTCAAAGGGCCGCCTTTGGAAGGCCCAGGGTCAAAGGGGCGCCTTTGGAAGGCCCAGGGTCAAAGGGGCGCCTTTGGAAGGCCCAGGGTCAAAGGGCCGCCTTTGGAAGGCCCAGGGTCAAAGGGCCGCCTTTGGAAGGCCCAGGGTCAAAGGGGCGCCTTTGGAAGGCCCAGGGTCAAAGGGGCGCCTTTGGAAGGCCCAGGGTCAAAGGGCCGCCTTTGGAAGGCCCAGGGTCAAAGGGCCGCCTTTGGAAGGCCCAGGGTCAAAGGGGCGCCTTTGGAAGGCCCAGGGTCAAAGGGCCGCCTTTGGAAGGCCCAGGGTCAAAGGGGCGCCTTTGGAAGGCCCAGGGTCAAAGGGGCGCCTTTGGAAGGCCCAGGGTCAAAGGGCCGCCTTTGGAAGGCCCAGGGTCAAAGGGCCGCCTTTGGAAGGCCCAGGGTCAAAGGGGCGCCTTTGGAAGGCCCAGGGTCAAAGGGGCGCCTTTGGAAGGCCCAGGGTCAAAGGGCCGCCTTTGGAAGGCCCAGGGTCAAAGGGGCGCCTTTGGAAGGCCCAGGGTCAAAGGGCCGCCTTTGGAAGGCCCAGGGTCAAAGGGGCGCCTTTGGAAGGCCCAGGGTCAAAGGGCCGCCTTTTGAAGGCCCAGGGTCAAAGGGCCGCCTTTTGAAGGCCCAGGGTCAAAGGGCCGCCTTTGGAAGGCCCAGGGTCAAAGGGCCGCCTTTGGAAGGCCCAGGGTCAAAGGGCCGCCTTTTGAAGGCCCAGGGTCAAAGGGCCGCCTTTGGAAGGCCCAGGGTCAAAGGGCCGCCTTTGGAAGGCCCAGGGTCAAAGGGCCGCCTTTTGAAGGCCCAGGGTCAAAGGGGCGCCTTTTGAAGGCCCAGGGTCAAAGGGCCGCCTTTGGAAGGCCCAGGGTCAAAGGGCCGCCTTTGGAAGGCCCAGGGTCAAAGGGCCGCCTTTGGAAGGCCCAGGGTCAAAGGGGCGCCTTTGGAAGGCCCAGGGTCAAAGGGCCGCCTTTGGAAGGCCCAGGGTCAAAGGGCCGCCTTTGGAAGGCCCAGGGTCAAAGGGCCGCCTTTGGAAGGCCCAGGGTCAAAGGGGCGCCTTTGGAAGGCCCAGGGTCAAAGGGCCGCCTTTGGAAGGCCCAGGGTCAAAGGGCCGCCTTTGGAAGGCCCAGGGTCAAAGGGCCGCCTTTGGAAGGCCCAGGGTCAAAGGGGCGCCTTTGGAAGGCCCAGGGTCAAAGGGCCGCCTTTGGAAGGCCCAGGGTCAAAGGGCCGCCTTTGGAAGGCCCAGGGTCAAAGGGGCGCCTTTGGAAGGCCCAGGGTCAAAGGGGCGCCTTTGGAAGGCCCAGGGTCAAAGGGGCGCCTTTGGAAGGCCCAGGGTCAAAGGGGCGCCTTTGGAAGGCCCAGGGTCAAAGGGGCGCCTTTGGAAGGCCCAGGGTCAAAGGGGCGCCTTTGGAAGGCCCAGGGTCAAAGGGCCGCCTTTGGAAGGCCCAGGGTCAAAGGGCCGCCTTTGGAAGGCCCAGGGTCAAAGGGCCGCCTTTGGAAGGCCCAGGGTCAAAGGGGCGCCTTTGGAAGGCCCAGGGTCAAAGGGCCGCCTTTGGAAGGCCCAGGGTCAAAGGGCCGCCTTTGGAAGGCCCAGGGTCAAAGGGCCGCCTTTGGAAGGCCCAGGGTCAAAGGGGCGCCTTTGGAAGGCCCAGGGTCAAAGGGCCGCCTTTGGAAGGCCCAGGGTCAAAGGGCCGCCTTTGGAAGGCCCAGGGTCAAAGGGCCGCCTTTGGAAGGCCCAGGGTCAAAGGGGCGCCTTTGGAAGGCCCAGGGTCAAAGGGGCGCCTTTGGAAGGCCCAGGGTCAAAGGGGCGTCTTTGGAAGGCCCAGGGTCAAAGGGGCGCCTTTGGAAGGCCCAGGGTCAAAGGGCCGCCTTTGGAAGGCCCAGGGTCAAAGGGGCGCCTTTGGAAGGCCCAGGGTCAAAGGGGCGCCTTTGGAAGGCCCAGGGTCAAAGGGCCGCCTTTGGAAGGCCCAGGGTCAAAGGGGCGCCTTTGGAAGGCCCAGGGTCAAAGGGCCGCCTTTTGAAGGCCCAGGGTCAAAGGGGCGCCTTTTGAAGGCCCAGGGTCAAAGGGCCGCCTTTGGAAGGCCCAGGGTCAAAGGGCCGCCTTTGGAAGGC
>NC_091585.1:9602438-9624938 GCF_042767895.1 Penaeus vannamei
TGACAGACTTTAGCATGAATTGTTGTTTATTCAGTCATTTATGTCTTACTATATTTTATTCTTTCTAGAGTAACTGGTGTTATTCTTGTATCAGAGATGTGATTTACTGTTTTTCTTTTAATGTTTGTGGTTAGTGCATGTTTTTGTAAAAAAAAAGAAAATGTTCCGAACTTACTTTCATTTTTGTTGTTTCTTTTTACAGTTCTGAGTGGTCCAATTTTGATCAGTTGACCCAAATGCATATCAAAAAAATGCCTGAACACTCGGTAGGTCAACTGCCATGACCAGCTTTCTGTTTAGGGGAAGGAAGATAGACAACATGCAATATTTATAGGGAATGATAAAAATTGTAAAACACAATTGCATAGCTTACCTCAAACACACATGGTTATCCTAGATTTTAAAGCTGCTTTAGAAGAAATTTTATCAGTAAGTGCTTCCAATAGTTCAAGCCATGACATGTTGTATATTATGTCTACCCATCATATGCATCATTCAGACGAACTCAAGGATACATTGTATACACATACACTTAAACATAAGAGAAGATAATCTCATTTACAAACCATTGTACACACCCACACCCACACCCACACCCACACACCTACACACCTACACACCTACACCTACACCTACACCTACACACCTACACCTACACACCTACACCTACACACCTACACCTACACACCTACACCTACACACCTACACCTACACACCTACTCCTACACACCTACACCTAGACACCTACACCTACACACCTACACGTACACACCTACACGTACACCCCTACACCTACACACCTACACCCACACCTACACACCTACACACCTACACCTACACACCTACACCTACACACCTACACCTACACACCTACACCTACACACCTACACACCTACACCTACACACCTACACCTACACACCTACACCTACACACCTACACCTACACACCTACACACCTACACTTACACACCTACACACCTACACCTACACACCTACACCTACACCTACACACCTACACACACACACACACACACACACACACACCTACACACACACACACACACACACACACACACACACACACACACACACACACACGCATTAACACACACACACACACACACACACGCACACACACACACACATGTATGTATACATATGTATACATATATATATATATATATACATATATATATATAATATACATATTTATATAAATATATATATATATATATATATACATACATATACATATATATATATATATACATATATATATATATATATACATATACATATACATATTTATATAAATATATATATATATATATATATATATATATATATATATATATAATATAAAGACATACATTCATATGCTTATGGATATACATAGATATTTTTATTCATATCCATATTCATATTCATGTACATTTACATACACATGCACATGTACATGTACATGTACATAAATACATAGATACAAACATACATTTGTATACAATATTTTTCCTTACCACACCTACTCCATGTTTTATTACCCCCTTTCCTTGCACTGTCAATCTCCATCCTTCCCCCCATCTCTCTTTCCGCTTTCCGTCTCTCTTTCCCATTTTTTCCCTTCTTTCACTCTCACCCGCTCAGTCTTCTATCCTCCTATTCCCTTTCACCCTTTCCTCCCTCAACTGTGCACGTTTCAGTCTCATTGAAAAGTAAATGATGTGTAGATGTACTGTATCGACTGAATTTAGATTTTAAAGATGGTGCGCCTATGGCTAAAGATGTTTTTGTTTGAATTATTTATTTATTTTACCACCCTTGCATGGATTGTTTGATCGTCCTTTCCCATTTTGTTTTCTAAATCTTTAGATTGTATTGCATGTAATTTGAATATTTGAATTGAATTTGCATTTGTTATATAAATTTAGATATGTATTAGGTATGTTGATATTTTTTAGTTTAAAATCCTTTCAATGTTCATCTGTAACTCTTCGCTCCCTGGTAAGTTAATGCATGTTTTGTCATTTGATTATAACCAATGATTTATTTCTTACTTATTTACAAAAAATAGGTCCAGAGATTTAATGTCAGCATCCTTTTACAACAGTGAACTATATAGATGCATAAATATACCCTAGAGAATTGACAAACATAGATACATGAATATAGAAAAGTAAAATTTTATAACTTTACTAATCCTTATTGCTATATCTTGGAAGTTATAGTAACTCATTGCTGCCAGGTACATTTACTGTTGTCATTATCTTTTGTGAATGAGATGGCTCCACAAGTACTTAGCCACAATAGAACTAATCTCACCTGTTTTGTGGATTTTTTTCTAATGTTCTTGATATTGATGCTGTATTTAGTTATGACATTATGGTTATTCTATTATTAATAATACCAATAGCCATGAGAGATAAAGAATCAAGAAATTTTATGGAAGTAAAAAAAAAAAAAAAGTTAAACAGGTGAAATATGTAGGACTAGTAATTGGCTCATTTATGACGAAACAATTATGGAGTCTTGTTTGTAAATACAATTAGAAGACAACAACAGCAAAAGAATAAAACAATGATCATAGCATGCATTTTTACCAAGATTATAGACATTATATGATTGTACTGATTATATAGAAATAGATTTGTAGAATGTTAGCCAAAAATTCAACTTTACCCCAACAAGCATATATATTTTGATAATTACAAATTGTTTCCTATGCCAGTATGACAGAAATTGTACCATTGCTTTATGAAAAATAGCTGTAATATTTTCCCTTTGCTGCTGAGTAATTGTTTTTTAGTGAATATTGTTTACACACACATGGCTCGGCACGCACTTAGTCACAGAAGGTTCAAGTTGTAGGATTGCCTGACCTCACTTCCTTTTTTATTTTGTCTTATGGCCATGATATCATTACTGTTATTTATTATTATTTGTATTACGATTATTGTAAGATTAATATCATTAGTAATAGTAATAAGAGATTTGAAAATATTGTTCCAAAGATTGAGGAGAAGGTTAAGTAAGGAGGACTAGTAATTAACACCTTGATGACTAAGCCCATATAGAGCAATCTATGTGTAAGCAAAGTAAATAAACTTAAATCACACTGGATATGGTATGCATGTCATACCTGCCATCCTGGCATCAGTATGTTAACATTGTTAACATGATACATCTACAGGAAGCATATGCCTGCATTAATCTTTCATCTATGTAATTGAAATGGATAAATGGATGCTTCATCTTAGTTAAATTGCAATGGCTTTTATTAAGATAATTCATTGATTTTATGTGATCACAGATATTCCTGTACATAGCCTCTACTTATTTGTCTGCATGATTTTTGCAAATGAAATAGTAACCAAGCATTTTTTCAACAAAAGATCGTGCAGTGGGAAGTATAATGGTCCTTTTTTTATATTTGAGTGGCAATTGTGGCTAGCGAGATTCCTGAGCTGGTGAACAGTAAAGGCCTAAACAAGATGATTGCAGCATCTTTTCAGATTTAAGTTTGCAGTTTGAGGGTGATTGTAAGAAAATATATTGTCATGTTGTGATGCAAATTGTCTGATTTGCAAAGATATGTCAAGAATGTACAGTTTATTGGCAGTAGGCAAACCCGAGTAATGCTTCACTCGCTCAATCTGCTCAGTGAAAAAAATTCTCATGGGTATCTTTTTTTTAATAATTGAATCATGATTTAGCATATGACAGATTATCAGCATTTATAGACTATATTGTTGGTCTTACAATTATAAAAGAGACAAGTTTATTATTTGATGGAAAAGCTAAATATCTGAGAAATGTCAGGTAGAGGACAGTATCTAGTAGATCTGTATGATATTAAAAAAAAAGCTTGTAGCATTGTCTATATATATATACATGTGTGTGTGTGTGTGTGTGTGTGTGTGTGTGTGTGTGTGTGTGTGTGTGTGTGTGTGTGTGTGTATCCATATGCGTGTGTGTTTGCGTGTATGTGTGAGTGAGAGTGAGAGTGAGAGTGAGTGAGTGTGTGAGTGTGTGAGTGAGTGTGTGAGTGAGTGTGTGAGTGAGTGTGTGTGCGTGTGTGTGTGCGCGTGTGTGTGCGCGTGTGTGTGCGCGTGTGTGTGCACGTGTGTGTGCGTGTGTGTGCGTGTGCGTGCGTGTGTGCGCGTGTGTGTGTGTGTGTGTGTGCGTGTGTGTGTGTGTGTGTGTGTGTGTGTGTGTGTGTGTGTGTGTGTGTGTGAGTATGTGTGTGTGTGTGTGTGTTTAGAATATATATATATATATATATATATATATATATATATATATATATATATATATATATATATATATATATATATATAGTTAGATATAGCTGTAGATATAATGCATATTTGAAAACTGCTGCTCACAAAATCATGAAGCTTGGAAGAATGCAGAATACACCCATTTATACTTTATGAATGTGAGATAGTAGTACATGTCATTTTTAACCAAGACTAGTCATTTGATTTGTATTAGTTAGAATTCTTTTTGTAAGATCTTAAGAGTATAGATTATGTTTGTAATATAATATAATTTTTTATTTATTTCTTTTTCAGTGAAAAAACTGTTTCTTTATGTTGGTTATAATTCATGTGTATAGCTTTTAGTAATTATTAACTGCTGTTGTCTCCCACATGGTAGAACACTTTTCGAGGGATCCGTTCCTCTAAGTTCCGGCACGTATTTGGGAGAGGAAGTAGGAAGGAAAACTGTTATGAGAATGTGCTCATCACGCAAAAGACCCACGACACAGCAGCCTGTGCTGTCAACCCGAAATTTGTGGCCATTGTTGTGGAAGTTGCAGGGGGTGGTGCCTTCTTGGTTTTACCACTAGACAAGGTGAGTCGAAAGGCCAGTCTGCAAATTTTTGTGGTGATTTTTAAAGATAAAGTATACGTTGATAGGCACATAGTCTTCTTTTTCCTATTGTTGCGGTCAGTATATTACTTGCAGTTGTTGTTGTTGTCATTAATATTATTATTATTATTATTATAATTTTTATTTTTATTATTGTTATTGTTATTATTATTATTGTAATTGTTATTACTGTTGTTATTATTATTATTGTAATTGTTATTACTGTTGTTATTATTAGTATTGTTATTGTTGTTATCATTATTATAAATTAATACAGCTCATTTTCTAAAAAGAAGCGTTTTATACCTTTTTTCCCTCTAAAGGATTACATAATATTTCTCACCTTGACAGACTGGTCGCATTGATGTAAACACCCCAAAAGTGACGGGACATGCTGGACCGGTGCTAGATATCAAATGGTGTCCGTTCAACGATAACCTCATAGCCTCAGCTTCAGATGACTGTATGGTAAAACTGTGGCACATTCCAGACGGAGGAATCAAGGCACCCCTTACAGAATCTCTGGCCGATCTCCAGGGCCACCAGCGCAGAGTGTCCATAATTGAGTGGCATCCAACGGCAGAAAATGTCCTCTTCTCAGCTGGATATGACTATCAGGTTTGTGGAGATGGTTATGGGTGATGAATATGTTATGCATGTATAAGTGGTTTAAGTGAAATAGCCTCACTTGAGTAATGGCCTGTATGCCAGTGTTGGTAAGCTCTGCTTATGATGGGGTTGGGTGTCCTTTTTGTTTTATGATTTGTAAAAAAATTATTATATGCAGCAAACAAGATTACAAAAAGGAGAGAATGTAGTTCTATGATAATTATCTGATGAATTTATAGAGGGGAACTGTTATAGATTTTTTTCATTCTTTCTTTCTGGAAGTCAATTTTTGATGACTTAGTCTATATCCTTAAAAAGACAGGAAGAATGTGCAGAGATGAAAAATGGCTTATTTTAACATTTTGCATTCCCCATCCCACTCCCTGAATTTTTGAAAACCAAACTTTTGTGTGGGAGAACTAGAGCGAATATCTGAATGCCATAGAATGCATCAAGATTGACGTAGATATCAGAATTAAAAAAAAAAAAAAAAAAAAAAAAAAGTATCCTCAACTTCAAAGCCTGATGTCTCAAAACTACACCTTTGTCCACATTTTTTGGTGTCACTCCGTAACTGCTTGGCGGATTCTAATGGGGTTCAGATCATTTGAAAGCTGAATAAATGGGTGATATTCTCAATGATCAGATTTTCATTTCTAGTGATAAAAGTCCATATATCATATTTTATACTTTTAACCCATTAGCGACGGGTGTCCCATATATGAGACACCCGGAAAAAATAAACATTGCTGGGCGTCCCGCCAGTGTGATGCTGTATTGGGGCTGTGCTCTGATGCAGCAGTGGGCTGTGGCCGGCGGGCGGACAGACTCTGGGGAAGCTCTGCCCGCCGATTTTATAGCTGCCTGGAATATTTTATTTTTGGCTTCAAAATACCCTGGCGTGAATGGGTTAAAAATGAACATAAAAAAAAAAAAAAATCCACTAAACTAAAAAAAATGTCAAAATCCAATTGTTTATGTATTTAATATAGATTTATGTATTTATGTATTACTATAGAGTATATGTGGTATTTTTTTCAACAAGTTCATTCAATGGATAAGTGAAATACACGTTTTTTTTAATTTTTAAAAATCTTGTTAAAAAAAAAAATAACTTGATGTTTTATTATCCAAATGATATGATACTTGGTGGTATGAATTGTAGTATATGTATATATAACATTAAAAAATCGTGAAAATTTGATCATAATTAACAAACTTGGTTCTTGAGCGCGACGGCCCCCTTAATGAGTTTACCTCTTCCGTATAGGACAGTTCCATTAAGCTTTGTTAAAATATGATGAACAACTGGTAATTGGTAATTGGTTTACTAATTTCTGACATGTTTCCTTAGATTCTAGTGTGGGACACACGCCGTGCTGCTCTCATGCAGACGATTGATCTCCACTCAGATGTAATCTACAGCCTTTCTCTAAATCGCAATGGATCCCGCATCGCAACCACAAGTAGAGACAAGCGATTGCGTGTCATTGATCCTCTCTCTGGGAAACTTCTGCAGGTAAGAGTTCTTGGTGTTTAAAGCTTCTGTGACTTGAGGTGGTGATTATGGTATTGAAGAGGTTGCTTTTATAGGAATAACTTCATGGATTGTGCTGGATGTATAATGGAATAAAGAATATTTTGATAAAGGAGAGTCCGGGCCAGCCCTGTGCGCCGATTTTGTAGCTGCTTGGAAACTTTTATTTTCAGCTTCAAAATATACTGATGTGTCTGTCATGGCATTCAGATTGTAGGGGTTAATTTATAACTAGTAAAAATACAGTTTGTCAGATTAGGTGCTAACGATTTCCTTTTAATATACTTTTTTCTTTTCTTTTCTTTTCTGGAAGACACATATTATTTTGTGTCAAAACTTAATGAAAATCCCCAGAAGCTATTCTTCTATCTTTGGCATTTGTCTTTCAGGAAACTATATGTCATGAGGGATCCAAAGCTTGCAAAGCTGTGTACTGTGGTGACACTGGGAAGGTCTTCACCACTGGCTTTTCTCGATTTAGTGACCGCCAGTTTGGTGTGTGGGATGAGAAGAACTTAAATACTCCCCTGCGCTTAGATGTCATAGATTCATCTTCAGGGATCCTCACTCCATTTTATGATCATGACACAAAGATTGTCTTTGTGGCTGGGAAGGTAATGTGAGAATTTTGTATTTAGGTGATTACTCTTTAGTTGGTTTGCTTGTGTTTGGTTTTATATAGGTAGTAAGACTTGATTTTATTTACTGTCCTCATAGTATGTTCCTATTTAGAGTGTTTTCATTTGTGCATTTTTCTAAAGTTTTGGAGATGGTGGAAAAAAATTATGTGAGGCTGATTCAGGTCTATATCTTTAGCAAATCGTCAAGTGTTTGATTTCTTTTCCTTAGGGTGATGGCAACATTCGATACTACGAAATTACCGACAGTCCCCCATACTGCCACTTTTTGAATCAGTACATTTCAGGAGAGCCTCAGGTAAGTTGTTGTACTTCTACAATGTTGTAAACTGTGATTTGATCATATCTCTTATCTGTTGCTGTTTTGTAATAAATGTGGATACTGGTTCTCTAATTTGGATGTGGGTATGAAATATGGGATACCATCCAAAACTAATTTTGAATTATATATTGGTAGTCCTTATTTTATAGTCGTTTCATTACTTTACTGCTGTTTATTTTATTTTTGAGTGCTGTGTTATAGTATGGGTTAAACATTGACAGTTTCATACTGAAAGCTTGTGCCTCAAATCTACTTTGTATCCAATTATTTATTTACTTTATTTTTTTATGATATTGTATGAAAGCACATATACCTTCTGTATATCCAGCGGTTAATCATATCTGGGTCTGTAAGAAATCAGAATTTGATCTGTGGTGTTGGTTGCATCTAGTCCAGTTTTTGTTTTGTATACCATTTTGTAAGTACTTCCTGTAGAAAGATTATATGGGTTAGACATGTTTGTGTTTTCTTTTTAGCTTTCTAAATGCTGTTTACAGCTTACTGTAGGCTGGAGATTTTTTTTTAACCTATTTGCTTGTAACTTTGATCATCTGTGTCTTCTGTACTCATTTTGATTTGTCTTTTTATTCCTTGGTTATATTGTTTATGTTCTGTAGCATGTTTGTATGTCTTTACACTTAGAGGATTGGTTTGATATGGTTTCAGAAACCAGAAGATTGATATTTTGTTTTTGTTCCACACTACATGTCATTTATATCAACATAAAGATTATCAGTTGAAAGACAAATAAAGCATGTATTTTACTTATATTTTGAATTTAGATATGCTCAAGTTTACAGCAAATCGTAAACATCTTTATTAATTTTTTAAAGATACCTTTCTTAAGTAGCTATTCAGCATGTTTTTTTACCATTGTTTTTGGTGAACATATGCTCTTTATCATCACTCATTGAAGCTTTGGCAAATCAGAGAGTGGTAATGCTCAGGAAGCTCTTTGAAGTAGCCAGCTTGCTGTAGTTGTGGCCTTGTATCATGACATTCCTCTTCAGAGTCACGATGGACTCGAACGATGCTTTGGTACTTGAAGCTTGGAAACGAGAGTTTTTGGTCCACTTGCTTTCTGCATCGGTAAATATATGAATTTTATATTGCCGTCTTGATGTAGCCACACGTAGCAGTCGGTTGTATGTCCTACGTTTTTGCACATATAGCACATAGAATGTTAGGTATGTTAGGTAGTGCAGGAGTCGGATATCAATTAAGGAGGTTGCTCAGTATAGGCTGTGATGAATGAGGATTTACAGAAATGACTCCCATGACAAAAATTGAATGCAAGATGGGTTGAGGCCTGTTTGTTTTTGTTTTTTCTTTGTTAGAATCCAAAAATTTGTAGAACATAATTAAAAAACAGTGATATAGCTGGAATAGATGTTTGTTTGGATCTATAGAAAAGTATGTGCTACGTTTGTAAATACATCCATACATATGTATTTTTTGTGTAAATACTGTTGTGTATGTTTATTTATATATTTTATGTTAATGTGTGTGTAAATGCATTGTGTGAATGAATTAAGCTGCTTGGGTTGTACAGTCATAAAAAAGAGAAAATATCGTTACCTTTACTTTTGGTCGATGAGGACCTGAGTGCTGCTCTCTGTGTTGTGGATGGGGCATCTTGTTAGCCCTGCCCATGGCTAATGTTGCCATATGATGATTTGTTTACAGTGTTCAATAAATATTTTGCATTATTTCACTCTCATCATGACTTAGATGGAGAATAAGAACAAAATATATTTATCATCATATCCAATACCCGTTTAGAGTAAGTCAAATTCTTAAACTATTATCAGTATACATGGGTATAATGGAAAGCAAACCAGACCAAATTTTTTTTTCTAGTTCAGGAGAATAGTCCCATTCAAAAAGCAAATGTGGTGAAGGCATGGTTTTGGCAGCACCACAAGATTGTGCTGTTGCCACATCTGCCGTAATCTCCAGATTTAAATCCCTTCGAAGATGTTTAGGCAGCTTGCAGTTAATTTGGTGTTGTCCAAAATGCATTGCATGCATGGGAATGACTGCAGTGATGAAGGGCAAAAGATGGTGATGGAAGTAGTGGCATTCATACTATGATTGAAGGCTGTTTTAGTGGCATGCTGTTTTAGAGGGAATACAAATTATTGATATTATAATGCCATATTATTTTCCTTTTAATCAACACTCTAATTTTTAAAGATGAAATATATATCTTTATAATGATATTCATGCTAACAGTTGAACTTCATTATACTTCTGAGAGGATTACAGAAATAAACATGAAAAATAACATAGGAAGACATGTCTGCTTATTTGTCAGACAACAACATTAGATAAATCAGAAAAGATGAAATGGTGCATATCAGATTTTGACTTTTCCATATGTCCATATGTAAAAGCAACAAAATTTTGAGGGAGGCATAAAAAAAAAAAAAAAAAAGGTTTCCTAAAAAACAGCATGAAGGAAAACTGAATTTGACTTGTTTCTCATTTCCCAGGAGGGATAAGCATGAAATCACAGAAAATGGAGACTATGAAAGATTTGATAATTATCCCTTTGATACAGCCTTTATTTTTGCTCAGTATGCAAAATAGGGCATAAATATGTATAGACTTATAGAAATAAATCATTAGATAGTTTTCATAACACTGTTCTCTTGAACTTCAACATTTATCCATCTCTTCCTTAGCTCCAACAATTGTGGGAAATATAAACTTCAACGAAAATGTCTCCCCTTCTATTGTTTCCTAATTTATTTATTATGCATATAGATAAACAAACTCATTTTTTACTTATTTTTAATGACTGCAGCACATACATGATAATGTTACTCCTCCATAGAGTAACTATAGAAAAACCTACATTCATAGCATTAAGATGCTACCTGGCTTGCCTCACTATTCCACACCACTTGATTGATTCTTCATAATACTTTTTGTAAAGGGTAATGATACTTTTTTTTCTGACTGCACATATTACCTTGTGTATTTGTTTTGGCATATGAAGGAACTCTAACACAAAGGGAAATTTTATATACTTTTTAAGATCTACAGTCTATTCTCTTTGAGTATCATGTACATTCCATTCCACTGCACCCACAGTTTTGTCTGTACACTTATTGTAAACAGCTGGCGTGCTGCTCGTAAACCCATCATAGGTGTGTCTTTGTTGGCCTTAATTTTTATTTTTTAGATATATATGTCATTGCATAGTATTATTTAACTCATTGGTTGCAGTTGGCATCATATGGCTGCACTGGTCTAAATCATGGATGACACTGGGTCATGATACAGGTGCCCAAAGTGGTGGTTGAAATACCTGACAAGTTGAAAGAAATTGGGGAATGGATGAGGTTTGCTTAAAAAAGTTAATGGCTCAACCTGTGTAACTTTAACAGTATCACATAAGAGGCATGTACATGTTAGGAAGAATGCAAAAATTGCATTTCTGTCATAGCTCAATTATCTATTGTTGGTGTGAGTTCTTGTATATGTGCACTTTCCTATTTGGTTTTGTTTTATTAATTTTATTTACACATGGATAGCTCTAGAAGCATTTAATTCACTGGGAAGGCAATTACTAAGCATATTTGACTTCACCAATTACCCCTGTCGTTAAATTTTCAGTAGTAAAGTTTTTATTTTATTATTTTTAGTTAGTAATGTTATATTAATGGTAAAGAGGATGATAATGATTATTGTATTTTTAATGAAAACATATACAAAAAAAGAAGAAAAGAGAGAAAAAAGGGGAATGTGGTAAACAGATGAGATCGTGTAGGTTTAATAATTGACTCTTTTGTGATGGTGTGCTTCTGAAGACATCTCTCTGTAAACAAAATTGATAGAACAGACTCACAGGACATGTACTATTCACTAGTGATTTAAGGGGACCGTCCCTAGAAGGGGCGTGGCCAATTATGGGGGTGGGGGGTCATATTGGTAAATATTTCTAAGAAATGAAAGGTCTTATGGATTTTCTTGATTTTTGGATATTTTATGTATTTTCATATTCCGCATCTTTTGATACCACATTTGTTGGGGTTCCTACGTGGGGGGCGCTGCCCCCTGCAAAAAACATTTTTTTCGATTTTTTTTCACGTGTGTGCACAAAAGATTCCTTGTCCCAGAGGATTATGATTTGTGTCATAAAAAATAAATGTGAATGAACATCAATGAATTCCTAAGAACACTACCAAGCCCTTTTTTGGAAATTCAATATAGTTTCCTCAGAAAAAATATATATATATATATTATATATATATATATATATATATATATATATATATATATATATATATATATATATATATATATATATATATATATATATATATATATATATATATATATATATATATATATATATATATATATATATATATATATATATATTTTTTTTTTTTTTTTTTTTCTCCAAAAATTTGTATAAATGAAAGTAAGCAACATTTCAATAAAATCACTTGGTAGTTGTCTGCGCATTTCCACAAGGTTTCCAAAGATATATCCAAAATTTTAATCGGATAAAAACTCTAGGACAAGGAATCTTTTGAAGCTCGAAAAAAGAAACCTCAAAAAAACAAACAAACAAAAAGTTTGATATTTGAAGATCATTTTTTATATTTTTTCATTTATGGATCTTTACCATTTCATTACTGTAGAAACTACTCTTATTCCTCTTTCAAATGCACTTTGTTAGGTAAAGATATGATCATTAGTCTCTAAGTTATAGAAACAAGCAAACAAATGACTCCCGTGAAAAGGGGCAAATCCAGACCCAAGACAATATGACGGTTTTATAAAATCGGTTGTTTCGTGTTATATAAATTTGAAAAGTCTCATAATTATTATTTTATTTTTCTTCATCTTTCATATCATAAATCTTTCACTTTGGTATAAAACTGTTATAATAAGACACTTTATCTTCCTGTGATCCATTTCAATAGGTAATGTCAAAATATAATGCATCTTATTAGCTCCTGTGAAGCTAGAGTGCAGAAAGGTGAAAATCGCTGACACAGCGGCAGTGGGACTTGGGGTTCTGGCATCGTGCACAGCCCAAATTTTTCGCCCCGGAAGTTCATATTCACGTGGGTGATTCTACTCTACTCGAATATGAAACTGACCATAACTCATTTTTGACCACTCCGACCCAAAATCTCCGACTCGCTCCCCCCACCGCTAGGGACGGTCCCCTTAATACCATCATTTAATCCTTTGTACTGCTGTTGATTTATTAACATTACTCATCATTCTGCCTATAAAACCTAGATAGTAGATACAAAAGAAGAGGTCATTACAGTGTTTTGCTTCAATTGCTTACATCACCATCCTTGATAAAAACATACAGCTTTGTGTATAGGTATAAACATTAGTGCCCAAGAAAGAAAGTTCAAGTTAAAAGAAAACATGTCTAGTACAATGATAACCACAAGAGTTAAAAACACTTTTCTTGCTTGACAGAATGTAATCAGTTACAGGACTTATCTTTAGATTTTAACATGCCAGAGACATGTCTCTGCCCCCCCCTAGTGGCTCCACAAGGGGGGGTGGGTACAAAGGGTGTACCAAGGGGATAGTCAAGGGGGGTCACAAAAAAATATTCTGTGTTCACCCCTGGTTGTAGATATTTGTTTTTAGATTACTTTGAACCTCTTAATTCTTTCAGATGATAAATGAAATAGCAATAGATCTATTTTTCATAACTTTTTCCTTTTCTTTTCTTTTCTTTTCTCTTTTGAGAAAGGGGTAACAACAATTTTGGAAAACAACTGTTTTAAATAATGTTATTTTGTATAATTTTTTGGGGTGATTTTGTTAAAGAAGTTCCATTATTTTCACCAATTGCCAATGAGGATGGCTGGTACACACATGCCATGCTCACTGTGAGTTTAGTGTATTACTTGTGTTTACACATAGATGGTTCCACAAGGGCTTAGTTATCAAGGAGTCAGTTACTAGTCATAGCTGTCTCACCTGAACCTATTTCCTTGATTTTCAAAAATATTCTTTTTATTCTGTATTTATATTAGTATTGTTAAAAAGCATAATAATTATAATGTCAATACCAATAATAACATTGATATTAACTTATTAAAAAATATTAAAAACTCAAGGAAATGGGAAATCAGGTGAGGTCACTTAGGTGTACTAATAAAATTGTTGGTGGAGCACTTGTTGAGCTGCGTGTATGTAAACACATTTCATAAAACAAAAATACAGTGTACATTATGTATTCCTGGCAGTAAGGGTTAATATCACTTCATGCATCTGAGATGATTTAGAAGCCATTTTATTAGATACATTAATGTAATGGTTTCTTGGAGATGCATGAGCATGGAGGAAAAGAAATGGAATTTCTTGATGTAAAATTCTCTTTATGAATATTGTGATATATATCATTGTATTTAAAGGAATTCTTTGTTCAACAAATTAAGAATTTTTTATCATATGGTTGAAAATCTTGTGAAGGGGTGTACACAAGAACCAGCAACCAGAGGGTTCATGGTATTAAAGTATCACTCCTATAAATAGTTGTTCCCCTAACATCACCATCTGTTTCAGCGCGGGTTGGGCATCATGCCGAAGAGAGGTTGCAAGGTGTCACATTGTGAAATATTCCGCTTCTACAAGTTATATGCGACCAAACCAATTTGTGAACCCATTTCCATGATTGTCCCAAGGAAGGTAAGAATTTTGTTGGTTATTTTAATGTGTATTTACAATATTTCTAATGTATATAAGTGTACATAGCTCTAATGAATTTTACTTCTGTCCATATTTTTTATTTTACACAGATGAACAGACACACTCACTCATTCCCTTTTCATTTTACAAGTGGCCATAGTAACTAACCATTTTCTTCTAGTGTAATTTTATTTTTATTATTATTATTATTTGATTTGCATATGAAAAGAAAAGAAAAACGATATCAGACAACATTGTTTGGTTTTTACAAGACTGAGTTGCAATCCACATTGCAAGTCATCTGAGCAGATGTTGTCCCCTTAGAAACAGATCCCTTTGGAGGGTCGCTGCCTCAAAGTCAAAAGTCCTTCAGTCATGATGTTCCTCACAGGGCACTTCCAAGAGACTTGACAAGGTCTGTCAGATATGAGTCAGCCAAGTGGGAGTGCATCCCCCCTTGCCACATGTCGCTAATGCTGCTTCCCTCTTGTTGCTCTGCTCAGCTTCCCGGCAGCTTCTGCGCCAGTCATGGACAGTATTATGTCTAGTAACCAAGAATTTCAAAATTTTAAAATTGTTGACTTTCTTCCACCACTGCATTTTACACCCTGCCTTCTATATTTGATTCATAGTTTCCCCATGTTTAAAGCTATGAAATATTTTTTGCCATTGTTCCTCGCTATTGTACTGCAGGATGTGATGATTTCAGAGGCAGTACTTCTTGCAGTGCCTTGCTATTGTGTTCACTATATGTGTAAATGCAACTGTATATTTTGTAACAGGCTCACTTTAAATTGGTTCATATTTTTGGTAATTTGTATAGTGATGGTTATAGCTTTCTCAGTTTGTTTTGAAAAATGCCCTTCTTTTAAAGAATCTTTTCCCCCCCTCAGTCTTTTAGGTTAATGTAAGCAAGCATTTCTCCATGATAAATATAATGATATAATGTTTTTCTTGGCAGAGTGACCAGTTCCAGCCTGACCTATACCCAGACACAGCTTCTCCAACACCAGCACTGTCAGCAGAGGAGTGGTTCAGCGGCACCACGAAAGGGCCCGTTCTAATGTCAATGAAGACAGGTAATGGCTCTTTCAACTAATAAAATAAAACTTTTAAAAATGTTAACAAATAGTGTTGAATAGTAACATATGTCCTTTCTTCTATATTATGGAAATGCAGATGCATAATTTTTTTACATTTCATTGCTTTCATAATGAAAGACTAATTTATTGATAATCCCCTAAACAGGTATGACTATCAAAACTCACCGGCCGCTGCCACTACGACCAACAGAATCCTCATCAGATAAAAATGCAGACAAGAAGTATGCTTTCCTCTCAATGGAGACCCGTGCTGACTACCGGCCCAAGGAGTTGTCAGTGAGTCATATTAGATGTTTTACTTTAATTCCATTATAAGTTCATTGTGTTTTCAATTAGAATGAAATCTGTTTAGATAAGTTGTATTTTGTGGATCTGGTTAGCATAATTTCTAACTTCGGAGATACATGGGACATTATTTAAAAAATTTTGTTTTCATATATTCTTTATCTTTATCTCTCTCTCTTTCTTCCTCCCTCCTCCTCTCCTCCTCTTCCTCCTCCTCCTCCTCCTCCTCCTCTTCCTCTTCCTCTTCCTCCTCCTCCTAGTCCTCTTCCTCCTCCTCCTAGTCGTTGTCCTCCTCCTCCTCCTCCTCCTCCTCCTAGTCCTCCTCCTCCTCCTCCTCCTAGTCGTTGTCCTCCTCCTCCTCCTCCTCCTCCTCCTCCCAGTCGTTGTCCTCCTCCTCCTCCTCCTCCTCCTCCTCCTCCTCCTCCTCCTCCTCCTAGTCGTCCTCCTCCTCCTCTTCCTCCCCATTCCTCCTCGTCCCCCTCTTCCCTTCCCCCCCTTTCCTCCTCCTCCCCCTTCCTCCTTTTCCCCTCTTTCTCCTCCTCCCTCCCTCTTCCACCTCCCCCCCCTCTTCCTCCACCTCCTCCTCCTCCTCCCCTCTTCCTCCACCTCCTCCTCCTCCCCCCCCTTCCTCCACCTCTTCCTCCACCCCCCCCTCTTCCTCCACCTCCTCCTCCCTCTATCTTCCGTCTTTCTCCTCATCCCTCCCTCCCACTTCCTCCTCATCCCTCCCTCTTCCTCTTCCCCCTCCCTTCCTCCTCTGCCTTCCCCCCTCTCCTCCCACCCCATCCCCCTCTCCTCCCACCCCATCCCCCCTCTCCTCCCACCCATTCCTCTTCCTCCTCCTGTGCCTCTTCCTCCTCCTCTTCCTCCTTTTCCTCCCCCCCCCTCCTCCTCCTCCTCCTCCTACTCTTCCTCCCCCTCATCTACCTCCTCCTCCTCTCCCTCCTCCCCCTCTTCCTCCCCCTCCTCCTTTTCCTCCTCCTCCTCCTTTTCCTCCTCTTCTTCCTTTTCCTCCTCCTCCTCCTCCTTCTCTTCCTCCCCCTCCTCCTTCTCCTCTTCCTCTTCCTCTTCTGCCTCCTCACTCTCCTTCTCCTCCTCTTCCTCCTCCTCCTCCTCCTCCTCCTCCTCCTCCTCCTCCTCCTCCTCCTCTTTTTCCAGTGCCTTTCTCTCCTTCTTTCCCTTCTGTTCTCGTCTCTCATTTTCTTTCTGCAAATCAAGTTATGGCTAATACTCATGATATGACAAGCAAGACACTAGATGATCAAGATGGATAGATGATTATGCACCAAGCTGCATGAGAATTCTGTTGTAGTTGAGTGGAGATGAAATCTAGATGAAGGTGGTAGGGGCAGGGCAGAACAATGTAAAGCATCTCCAGCTCATTGGGATTCATAGTCAGAATTTTTGTATCGTCTCATATTCCTGCAATTTTTTTCTTCTGACTCCATTGTCAACAGTGCTATTTTTACACAAAGATACAGTTTTGTCTTTAAATATGATTTATGTTGATAGAGCATGATCATAACACTGCTCCAGAGGATTCAAATTGGCTGAAGAAGAACATGTGGCATAATCTTTGCTTTTAAATGTGTTGCTTTTATCCTTTTTTTTTTTTTTTTTTTTAGTTTTGCTGAAAGTTGTTGAATTAATCAAACTTTTTATATAATGATCCTAGATGAATTACAGCCATTTTGTAAACCAGTTTTGTGTGATGCTGTCTGTCATTTTGCATGAATACCCAAGTGCTAAAAATATGTTTGAAGCTCAGTAATGATTTTCTAACACTGTTCATATTATGTTATCCTGATCACCACTGGCAGTCTTGAACATTAATTTGTTTAAAAAATTGTTGAAAGAAAGTAGAAGTAGCATAACTTTTGTAAATGAAGATAATTGTTACCTGTGTGTGATCTTATTTATATAGACAGTTTTGATTAAATGATTTAAATATGTAAGATAAGTTAACATTACTGAAAAATATGGATTGAAGAATTTATCTTTAAATTCATAAAACAGTATCATATTCATATCATATCATATATATTTATAAGAATTATGTATTTGTGATTATCAACACAGTAACATGATAAGATATTTACAAAGAAGGTGCAAGAATATTATCAATCTTACACCACACAAATGGCAACTAGATTAATACACAAGATTATTAATCATAGAAAACTTATATGTTACTTTACATTATTATTGGTAAAATTAGCAACTTTAATTGTAATCTTGTAAGTCTTGAGCATAATTAGGATGCTTAAGCTGAAAATGCTCTCAGTGGAATTCATAACTGTAGCTGTGGAGGGTAATGTAATTTTAAAAATTGTAAAAGTGCTTATGTATTTGAAGCTGGGGGCAATGTTGAGTTTTTATAAAGTTCTGAAAAGAATACTTTCAGGACAATAATTGTAATGTAATTTCTTAAAAAAGAGAATTTATGCACCTATGTGCATATATGATTGTTGTTGTAGAGTGAAGTGAGACAGGCAATATTAAGGAAATATTAGTAATGCTATGAAATTAAATTTTAAATTATGATCATTATTATTCTGTATTGTAGGTGAAATACATAGTAAAAGTTTTATTTCCAGGAACATATATACTGCAAGCTTTTATTAGTAACAACTTTTTTTCACAGATTTTATGGGAATTGCTAAAGTCTGAAGACTAAAATCATAAAGCAAAGATTGTGTAGCCAATTTAGTCATCAGGAGATGAATAAAGGCACTAATACAGACAATAGCACAAGTTTACACAGGCAGAACTACAATGAATGAAGATAGAGCATATTATTTGATATGGTTACTGCAGCAGGGAAATAGGAACATTCACACATTGGGGAATATTGTAACTGTTTTAGAGGCCATGTAGATGGTTAGGATCAAGCTGTTTACAGATTCTTCACATTCTGTCTTTAATTGCTATGTAGATGTTGTGTTTGGCCTTCATATTTATGTCCACAGTTTGCTTTTCTCTTGCCTGGGTTGAAATGTGTTTTATCTTATTAAAGTGTTTCTCTTTGAGTTTCAATAATCAGTGCTTCAGCAGTACTCCCTTAATTTCTCTCTTGTTATGTCCTAAAAGATTTTAGTTGTAATTTGTTTGTTGTTTCCTAGGGGGGAGGGGAGAGTGGTCCTGTGTGTAGCATACATTGTGGTCCGTGTTACAGATTAGGACCCAGAGCAGCACGGACAAAGACCTGAAGACATCCACCAATTTGGACACGAAGTTCCAGGCGCTTCAGAAACTGTGGGGCTGTAATGTAAAGAACCTGGTGAGAGAACACTCTGTCCTATCCTGCTTGTATGCCATGTTATTATTATCATTATAATTTTCTGTTTTTTTGTTTTTAGTTTAGCATGGGAACTCTGATGTTATCTTTGTTGTAGACATTTCTTTTGCCTAACTGTCATTTTATGTGGATGAGTTGCGCATATCATACACTATGATTTCTACTACACAGGTATGGCAAATAGATGGAAAATTTTGTGTAGTATATCATGTACTCTTTAGTTACACACTATATACAATATGTATATATATTTATATATGTTTGCACTATTTAGTCGGGGCACTGTATTTGTACACTTAGTTATAATTCACTGCCAGCACATGAACACAGCTGCATACATTATATGCATATTACACTTGCAAGTATTACTGATGTGAATACATGCACAGATAATTTCAGTCACAAATAGTCATTGTGGCATTTGAAAACTTTGGCATGTGTGATGAAGGGTAAGGAATATATAGGCTGCATGATCTTATTTGTGAATTTTGTAGTAGGAGCCAGGAGAAAAAGAAGAATATGTGAGCCAGTGAACAGGAAAGATGTTGAATTTATTTATTGGAGCTCAGATGAAGAAATCCTTAAATTGCTCTTCGAAGTGTTTTTATATGTGTGTGTGCTCATATGTAGGAGTACATCAGTATATACAAAGTATTTCTCTCCATTGAAGTTAAAATTCTCTCATGCTTTGGTGTCACAGTAAATTTTGCTGTAGGATCTAAAAGTATATGAAAATGTGGTTTCATTAGGTTTTCTTTTTTTCTTTTTTTTTTTTTTTCTTTCTTTTTTCTTTTTTTTTAGGTTTCAGGTGAAATACTCATATATGCATTATGTGACATCATAAATATTGTTAGATTTAGAGGACTGTAGACAGTTTTAGGGCTTATAATGTTTTTTGTTTTTTTTCTTTTCCCCAGTTCAAGCAAACTGGTGAATTAGGAGATTAAAAAATTGCCTAACTACACCTTAGTATAGATCTAGAACAAGTGACATTTTTCAGTAGAAAGCTAGTGGTAATTGGCACTGCTTGCATTTGCTAGCAGTTTGAATCCAACTCAAATCATACTGTAACAGAATTAATACCTCATTCAGTTTCATTTATCAGAATGCAAAGAAAAGGTTCATAAATATCATTAACCAATTAATTTACAATTTCAGATGGTTTAGATTAGCTGGTAAATTATTTAGGCCATAAATGCAGTAGTTCAATTCAAGTTAAAGAAAATGATAGATATGCATGTGTCAGGGTCAAATTAGACAATTATGAAATGTCTATATACCATCTGTGGAGAATGACATGCAATCACATGCAAATTTAAACTAATAGAATCTAAATAAGGTAACAATTTGAGTAATGCAGAGTTCATATTCAGAAGTACACAATGGACCATTCATAGACACACCCATAATCATTGCAGACTTATCTTGTAACAAGCCCTTTATCACCTTACAAATACTATGCAGAGGAGATATATAATCAAGACCATTGGCTCTTTTTAAATGTGAAATGCACTGCATATTTGCTGATTTAAATTTGAAGTACATAAACTTTAAGTTGCTCTATCATTAATTTTTCTGCAGTGATTGCCATCTGATGTTGAATGTTGACTTTTACATAGTAGCTAAAGAGATAGGTAGTTTTGAAGATGGTGTTAAAGCAATTTGAAGAAGCTTTTGTCTTAGGCATTCACTTAGGTTATCATGTCTTGCTTAGGGGTACACTCTTTATTTATTGTTTAGATTGTCCCCAAAAGAAATAATGTCAAGATAGTATGAGGAAATGATTCTCATTTTTCAACTTCACAACTGATTATGTGTTTCATTATTATTATTATTGCTTTTTAATAGTGTCATAATTAAGGAAAAGGCTTAATCAGTCTGAACTTCAGTTATAATGTATGTTGTCATTTTTATTGATTGAATAAGTTTTCAAAATAAGAGGTAGTTTCACTATGAAACATAAGATACCTACCCCACCATGTTGATTGATAAGATTTGCTGAGGTTTATCATGCAGATGAGAGAAATTACATTGCCTGAAAGTTTGTTAAATGCACAGTATTTTTAAGTAAATGTGGCTTTAAAGGTATGTCTTCAGGTGTTTATCATGATTAAGGATTTAAGTGTAGTAATAGAAATGCAAGTAACATGTGATGATTATATTTCAAGATGTTAAATTTTGTATTATATCAATAATTAAAGAAAAAATGTTAAGATTAGTCTTTTTTAGTTTAATGATGCCTACAGGTTGCTTCATCAAATTTTTATTATATAAAAAAATCATAGATCTTCACTGTTGGTAGATGAAAATGCTGCCAAGTATCACTAGCTAGTTTAACCTGTTACAAAAGGTTCCCTTGCCTCTAATTAAATGTAATTGTCTATGATGATGGTATTTCTGAACAGAATGGAATTTTCTTAGAAATGTGAGTTTTTATCAGGCATTATTTTTAAATTTCTGGAAGTTTTTAGAATAATAAGACATGTTTTACCTGTAGACTTACATCATAGGAGTTAGAACAGGTATAGCAGCAATAGTCGTAGTGCTATTAGTCACATAACAGTGAATTGCTTAGATCAATAGTTACTTTACATGTATTTGCACGTGTTTTTTGGTTTGATATAAATTGTTCAAAGAAACTATTTGGTGTTAACCCATTGCCGACGAGAGCTTCATGCACCAAATTGGACCATGTGCCAGGCAGTGAGAGAGAAAAATCAGAAGTTTGTAAAACATATAAATTTTCCTACCCTTTATGAGTTGGCTGTAGCTAAAGTAACTTAAGCCTCCTTTTAAGTGGCTATAGCTCACAAATCACTGCAGTAATGGCCAAACAAGTATTGAGATGTTAAGCGCACTCAACTTGTAGCAGGCTCGACATGTGTAGCATGGGTGAGCATGCCATCTGGAAAGGAGTTCAGTTATGCTGTGGCATGTATTTGTATACCACCCGTCGGCATGGGGTTGAATGTATGGAATGTGTTACAATGTGTGTAGTATATGCATAATTTAACAGTGAAAAAATAGTAAATATGTTATTTTCAAATTGGAATGCCTAAGAAAATAATTATATGTCTAAGTTAATTTGTCTTAATGAATAATACAGTTTTAAAAGAGTTTTTTGAGATGTATTCTTTCTTTAAAGGATAACA
>NC_091585.1:9629938-9634938 GCF_042767895.1 Penaeus vannamei
AAACCCTCCTTGTTTGCCTGTGCTGAGACACATCTGTATACCACCATGCATTTTTGGGATGTGTTATAAGTATCCATTACTTACCAGACATAAAGCAGTTATTTTGATTTTCATCCCGGCATTTGGATACCCTTTGGACACACTACCTAACATGAAATTTTTATTTATTAATTCAGAAAGGAATATAATAAAGTTTAAAATTCAGCATAGGTAACCTATTTTATTAACTCTCTGCCCTGATGGCGAATGTAAAGCCATAGTTTGAAACATTATTTCCCAGGAATGTGTTAGTCATGTCTTCATTGACTCGGTCCAGTCACAGTCTATAGCCCTTGTACCATGCAGATTTTGCACCAGGATGACTTTATAGGAAAAAAAGGGCATGAGCCCTCATGTAATCATACATATTTGCATCAAAGCCACAAACGGGGTCTTTCTCAGTGCATATATGGTATGAAAACAAGTGAAGGGTCGTTTTTTTTTAACATGCTGCCGTTTTGACCTATGGTGATTTAGCTGGTCCAGAGACATTGGGTTGATAATGCATTATATGTATTCTTCTGTGGAAAAGGGAAAGTGTTCTAATACAATATGTAGTACAGAAAAGTACATGGTCTACCTTATTGTAGGCTCACTTTATAGTTGCTTTTATGTGTGTATTTCTTGTTCACTGATATGGTCCCTTGTAGACAGAATTAAACTCATGTATTGGAGGCATTTCTTTTTATTTCTATAGTAGTTTATAGGGGCTGTTTTGTTTAAAAAATTTTTGGGGTTTTTAAATACTGTTTTTAGTACAAAACTCATCCATATGCACATGCACTGTTTTTCCCCCTGCTCTCTCTGTGATAGAACTGTCAAGCTCAACAGTATAAAGTAGTGCTTCTTAAATTTATACATTTTTTGTTGTTTTTTTGATCTCCATATTTAACTTTTTGGGCATAAAGTTTAATTTCTGTGAAGTAAACTTATTGTCTTATATTGTTTACAAATTAATTGATACTTTTTGATTTTCCTCAAAAAAATTTTTTGGGTTTTTTTGGGGAAAATATTATTATAATTGTTTGTAATAATGTGGTAAGATGGTTAATTTTTGTAGTAGTGCATTCAACTTTTTGGTTTTGTATTGTTCTTATTAAAGTGACTTACTGCTTTTTTTTCTTCTATATATTATCATGAATAATTCATACCAAGATTTTTAAAAAATTTTGCATGGCTTATGTATATTTCCCGTGCATAATTAAAACTCTGCTTGCAAACCCTTTGGGTAAATTTTGCCTCCGACCACAAAATATTTGCTGTGCATTTGATTATTGTGCTTGATAAGAAGGCAAAATGGTTTCCAAATGATGCAAGTCTGTATACAAGAAGGTTAAGTTTTTATTTAGTTTTTCAATGTTCATGGTTTTGCTGTTTGTTAAACAAAACCTTTTGTCAGTTACAGTTGAAGTTAGTGGAAGAAAGATTTTACTCATGGGAATTGATAGGACATTGGAAAATTGTGTCTGCATTTATTTTTACATACAAATGTGTATTTTTTGAAAAGAAACATGGACATGGAAAGACACACATGCTTATGCATAACACACAACACACATGCCCTACACACACATGCTCAACACAACTCATACTTTCTTTTATATCAACATTAAGAAGGTGTCATTGTAGCAAATCAAACTGACCAGGGATTTCTGGGGGCAGAGGAAGTGACTAAGAATTCCTTTTTGGGGGGGGAATAAATGGTGAGGATTTTTAGCAGGAAATATTTGGTATGATTTTGTTTGTAGATTCATTCAAGGAATCTGAAAATGCAAATGAGTTCATTAAGAAATATGCTGATTTCCTCAGCTGTTATCTCTATTCTGAGATCCTGACCAGTGACTTTGGGATTTTATCGGAAAAAAATAAATGTGTTTGAAGAGGAAAATTTTTTTGGTTCATAACCAACTTCAAATGATATTGTTCCCTTTTTCCAGAATCATAATTGTTATTTGGATGTTATATATGTTTTGTTATGGAATAAAGTTACCATATTCCACTTTTGATTGAATCTTGCCCCCCCTTTTTTGGAAATTTTGGAGTGTTGTTAAAAGAATGTATGAATGCACATTCTTGATATACAAGTTTCATATACAACTTATTTATATTTTTAAAATTTATTGCTAGGAGAAGCTAGATTTCTGTCAGTCAAAGAAGATATTCTTAGCTGCAAATATTAGTTTGGGAATAATATTGTGCAGATGGTGTTAGTAACTGAACCTTATTTTGTTATAAATGTTTTGCATTTGCTGTTTTAATGGGTAATAAATTTTTTCAGGACCATTAGTAGGTTTTTGTTGTCCTGAAGTAGTTCTCCTTTTCTTGCTTATCCTAGGGATATTGTAGCAGCACATCTTGTACCCTGTATTGTAGAAATATTGAATCTTTAGAGGAAGATCCTACCTACCCTTCTTCATTGGAATTTACATGAAGTGCATGTATCCCTTTTACCATATAGCAATTGTATAATTATTACAGAGCATGGAGCCAGTGACATTAAAGAAAATGGGAAATGCCCTTGTCATAATTTAGAAAACAGTTGTAGGGGAACTGGCACAAAAATTTTTTTTTCTGTTTTGTTAATTTTTTATATGTATTTTTAAACATATATAAAAAAAATTGACAGACAAATTTCTTTTGTGTTTTGATAATAGGATAAATGAAAGAGATATGAATATTATGGGAACTAAAATAGCTTCTTCATACCCTTTGAACCAGATTTTCTTTTGGAAATTATTGTAAGAAGTGATTTTTCTTCTGTGATGCTCCTTGCTATAATTTCACTTAAAGATATTATTCAGACATTTGGAAGAGCCACAATATTTTATTACTCTGTAGCAGAAAAATTTTCTAACTTTCATGTAGTGGTAACCTTTTTTACTAATCATTTACAACAATAATACCACTGCCTGTCAAGCAGTAATTTGATTTTTTGTTGCTTTCTAAACGGCAGCCCAAACCCCCAAGAAAGGCGGGAACCGGTGCAGATGAAGGTGACCCATAGGCTAAGAATGTCCCTGTCTCAATGGATAAAAGAACTTGTGGCTTGTTTCCCCGGTCCTTGTGATAAATTTAGCTTCAAAATTGATTGAGATTTCAAGTTTTGTTCTTTTTTTTTTTATTAGTTTTGACTAGTCTTTTAATTTTCAGAGTGTGCAGCAAAATTTTTCTTTTCCTTGAAATCAGGCATATTTAATAGGGAGCATACATAACATTTTCAGAACATTGCTGATTATAGATGACCTACATTTATAAAAATTAGTGTAACACACTGTCGCCTGGAAAATGTGTTCACTAGTATTATTTTGTGAAACTGTCTCTACACGTACATGGCTCCACATGTGCTCAGCCACCAGAGTTGATTAGTAGATGTAATGACCTCACTGATTTCACCTTTCCTTGAGTTGGCATTTTTTGGGACTAACGCTATCAAATCAATGCTGATGTTATTATTTTAGAAATGATTATAATGTTGTTGACATTAATAACAGCAATATAAAATACCAGAAAAAATTATCAAAAAAAAACAAGGAAAAGGGTAAATGGGTCGATTAGTATTCATAAGTGGTCATTAGTGACTTAGTAAGGGGTCCATCTACATGCAAAGACAATTAACCCATCAGCACTGGTAAAAATTTTGTCAAGTTTACGTATCGCCGGCTTGTTGGCGTGCACTGGATTTCCCCCGTTTGCGCCCCCTCGATCGGAGCATTTGCCAATAGCACCTAAAAGCTTTTATTTTTTTAAAATTTATAAAAAAATTAAAATTTTGAAGGGGGTTTAACCCCTTTACTTTAGGTGCCATTGCCTAAAATTACATATAAATGAAGCTCCCCTAGTGGAGAAAACAACCTCCGTCCGATGAGCCAGTAGCGAATGGCATGGCAAAGCCCCAGCTTGGTCCACAACAGCCATGGCATGTACGACGGACACCCGCCCAATGGGTTAATAAAGTAAACTCAAAATTGGTATGGATATATGTACATACCACCATGGCGGCATCAGTGAAAATTTTGATTTTGAGCTCATTCTCCTTTACATCTTAATGTAATATTTGATTACAAGTCTTTATTATTATGAAATAGTCTGCTTCATGTACATATCTGATGCAATTTTAAGATTTCCTTTCCCCCGCTCCATGTACTTGTATGGTCAAAAAATTTATATATATATATATATATATATATATATATATATATATATATATATATAAAAATATATATATATATATAAAAAATATATATACAAAAAAAAAAAAAAAAAAAAAAAAAAATATATATATTATTTTATATATATATATTATATGTATATATATATGATATAATATAATGTAATATAATATAATACATATATATTATCATATTTTGTGTTGTGATTTTATATCAGGAATTTGTCAGATTGCTTCAAGTATTTTTCTTTTCCTTTTTTTAGGGAAAAAAGCACTGTCCGGGAAAATGTTGATGTGAGAAATTTAGTAATGCATGTTTTATTTTTTCCAGATATAAAAACCCCCTGGTTTGCATTGTAGGAATAATTATTGAATTGCTGTAGTGTTGTTGATCATTTACCCTGATGTCAATGTATGATATGTCTGTCTTTGGGCACATGTGTGCCCTCCCCCCACACAAATCCAAACCCAAAAATATACATATTCTACCCCCCCCAGTCAAATTCTTTTACTCTAAACCCAGGCACTCCAATCTCAACTACAGCCCCAACACCACCCCCTCTCCCTTCCCGCACTACCCACAGCAGACAGACTGAACGTTCCACCCCTTCTTCCCCTACTGCACACTCACCTTCACCTACCTTTATTTTCTTTCCTCAGACACTAGTCTCCTCACCCCCCTCTCATAAGAAAACCCTTTTGTGACACAAAACTCTCCAACCAACCCCACTGCAGAAACTATGGATGATATCCAAAACTATGTTTGAGACACAAAATTCCACCCCTCTTGCTC
>NC_091585.1:9640405-9657905 GCF_042767895.1 Penaeus vannamei
ACACACACACACACACACACAGGCAACAGGATAAGGTAACGAAATCTGCTGCACCCTCTCCTCTGACTAATTCACACTGCTCCTTCCACGTGAGACGAGAGTTCCTTTTTAATTTTTAATTTTGATTTTAAACACGCTGCTCCTCCTTGTCGGCCTCTTCATCTTCTTGGTCCTTGGTGAAGTCCATTTGTCCGCGACATCCATACATCCTCAAAGGTCTCGCCTAGGACCCCCTCGACTTCGGGTCGTCCAGATTTCCTCGTGTCCCTCGTCCAGGTCTAAATTGGCGGTGTATCCGTCAACTTGAGCTCGCAGATCTCGTCCAGGTAATTCTCGGCTGCGTGCTCGTCCAAGCTTCCTTCTACCCTTCGTCTGGATCTAAGGGCGTCGTGGCAGGCGACGCCCTTAGGGCAGCTGATACCAGTGCTAACGAACTCCTGGAGTGTGACTGGATCTACGGGCGTCCAGGTAGGTGGCGCCCTTCCACTGGTTCCTGCACTGACGAGTTCCTGGTTCTTCGCTGGATCTACAAACGTCCTGGTAGGCAGCGCCCCTCTACTACACCCTGGGGCGGCCTAATGCATTTGCTGATAAACTCCTGGTCCGCAGGCCTACGGCGATCCTCCGATGATGTCCTTCCTTCGGCACCTTTCGTATCTATAGAAGGGTCCTCCTTCGGTGCCGTGTCAGATATCCTTGGCTAACTGATGCAGAACCAGATCATATATGTAATGACCAAGATAGTAAGAGAAAACGAAAGCATCAGAGAGGGGGAATGTTAGGTTTTATTTAGCAGTTTTTTTTATATAGAAATCTGCACTTTTAGTGTTCGTTTTGAATTCATTTTCGTCCTTTCTTCTTTTTCTTCAAAAAATGAAAATGAAAATAGGAATGAGATGAAAGCAGCAATTCACAAAGACCTGCTTAAACTGTGAAGCCGCAGATAAGGGAAACGACAATTCACTCATCACGGCTGGCAAACTGGCCCAGAAGGATATTTTGATGAGGTGACGGTGACAGTCGCTCTCTGAGTCAGACTAGTGCCGTCTTTTTCAGTGGTTATGGCAACTGGGACACCTCTCGTGAGACAGGAATTGAGCAGGTAGTAACTGTGGGTAGTGGTGTCCACAGAATGTCTATAAGATGTGGATAGATAAACATACGTAAATCCGTTGGTGATATATTGACAGGAGAGATCACAATACACAAAGATCTGCACTGACATCTGTAGTGATAGTTCCTCTGTCTTCTGTCTAAAACCTAGGGAATCTAAAAGGGAGGTAGCATTATCCTCATTGAGGTCTGTGGTAACAATTAACGAAATATGATTTTTTTTTTTTTTTTTTTTGCAAGCCTAAGCAAAAGTGTCGATTTTTTTGTTGCACTTCTGATATTGATACTGACAATGAATAAAGAATAAAAAAAACAATCTGTCAATGGAAACATTGACTAGCTATGACACCACCCAGGTGACGTCACTTACCACATGCAAACACATAACTTATAGCTAAAACAATAGCAGTGTTGCCATACATATATTACTGTTTATTACATAGCATGTCTATTGGTACATTACATATACAACATACAAAAATTTTGACAGTCGCTACTTGTGAGGCAGGACAGCGGTTTACATAAATATGACATTCTTTATAATATTAGTATGACGGTGTCTTGTGATTCACTTTTTTTCCACATATATTGATTTAGATGAAATACCTTACCTCTGAATTCTATTAATTAAGCTCAGTGATTCCATAAATTGCAAGCACAGCAATTCACTGAATTTTCATATTCAATTCACGTGGTTTATGTGTGCTGTAGGCCTAAAGTTTGTTACATTATCTGAATGAAATCTGACTACACTGATATAAGGATCATATATATATATATATATATATATATATATATATATATATATATATATATATATATATATATATATATATATATATATAACTAAAGTATTTTTGGTATTATGTGTGAGTGCCACGTGTAAACAGTGTTTGCTGGAGCTCTGTCAAAGTGGGGCGTGGCTGAGGTAGGCAATCGAGCCGAGATGCCAACTAGTTAATTTCCCTCTACTCCAATGCAGACACCTAACTTATAGCTAAAACAAGAACAGTGTTGCCATAGCTTGTCCATTAGCACATTACACATACGACATACACACAGCATTGCTTTGTGCATTCCTCCTTAATTATTTTCATGCATTTTCGCACTAATATTGAGCATCTAGACAGAGGCGGGTCCAGAATTTTTTCTGGTGGGGAGCACAAGGGGGTAACAACAACAGGGCTGCCCAAAAGTAACAAAAATTGAGGCTGCCTACTCCAGTATTTGTATTGTACAGTTGCACATTGTTTAGGTTTTCATCTTGCTGTGTGTGTATTATATATTGATATATATTATATAAATATTATATATCTATATATAATAATTATATATTAATATATATATATATATATATTATATATTGATATATAAATATTGTATATAAATATATATATATCATATATTAATATATAAATGTCGTATATTAATATATAAATATTACATATTAATATATAAATATTATATATTAATACATAAAGGATCAGTGACCAGTGGAGGGGACCCACGGGGTGGTCAATCATATTGCAGGGCCCCCCCCCCCCCACCCATCAATCAGATTGCAGGGCCCCCCCCCCCACCCACCCCCGTGCCTCTGTATCTAGAACACAGCATACGACATCAAAAGTCATCTTGGATAATATATTCCAAATTAATGTGTACCAGTTGAAAAAATATCAAGTACAGTAAAACAGCTTGCTGTCAACCACGGCCATTCCTATTATGTCACAGAAGGGATGGCATTTGATTTTGATCAGTATTTATTTTTTATTTATTTATTTTTTTGACCTCGATCGTTACCTGGGTCTTCAGTTTCGAACACAAGCACAGCTTGGCTTGCTTTGATTTTAACTACCTATATCTAACTCTATCTATCTATATATGTTTTGTGTGTATATGCATATTTATGTATTATATATACCATGTATACATACACACACACACACACACACACACACACACACACACGCACGCACACACACACACACACACACACACACACACACACACACACACACACACACACACATATATATATATATATATATATATATATATATATATATATATATATATATATATATATAGTTATGTATTCCGTAATGGGTTTGCCAGTAAGGCGGCGAATCGTTAGTATGAAGAGGTAGATAAATACGGCCGTGAAGAATCTCATCTTTATTGATTTAGCAGACGTTTCGAAGGATTACATGCCTTCATTATCAATGCTGTAATTAACCAGATAGAAGGGTCATTAGACTATGTAAAAATATGAAGGCGTTCTGGTTTTACAAAAACGTAACAGAATAAACAATATTAACGGAAAAATATATACAAAAAATATATGAACACAATAGAAAAATATATAAAACATATTAAGAGACGTAAAATCAATGTTAAACTAACCAAAAAAAGGAGGTGTTTATGGAGATGAGCAGTCTAGTGGGTAAACAAGGGGGTCGCTGTGGTTAAGTTGTTTAGCTCTGGTTGCATCTTTTGTATCAGGAGGGATTCTGAGGTGATGAGGTCTAGGCGGGAGGAATGAGATGACAAAATACTAAAATCTGTGGTAGAAAAAGGGTGTGAGTGTAACTGGGAATGCTCTCTTATTGCCGAGAAGGATGGTTTGCTCAGCGGGAGGCCAGTCCTGAAAGACTTGCCTTTATGTTCGGAGATGCGGTGACATAGCCATCGTGAGGTGGATCCCACGTACCTAGCTTGACAGCTAGGACAGGTAAATAAGTATACCACATTAGAACATAAGTCAGAGCTGTGATTTAAAGGATGTTTTAAGAACTTAGCTATTGTGTTGTTATTACTAAAGACAAAGGTAAATTTAATCTGGGGGTAATTAATTTGCAAGAGCGTTTTTAACCGTTTTCTGATTTCAAAGCTTAGATCACCCATGTAGGGTAGTTTAACATATCTATGGTCTCTTTTAACCGTGGAGACAATTTGTTGATTGGTGAATTTCTTACACAGAAAGGTTTTAGTAATTTTATCACACAACTGTAATGGGTACCCATTAGTAATAAAAAAGTTTTTCAGAAATAACAGTTCATTATGGAAGGCATTCCAGGTGCTACATAGATTGTAGGCTCTAGTTATAAGAGTTTTCACACTATTGATTTTGTAAATATACGGGATGTAACTGAGAAAATGTAGGCCGAGGCCAGTGAAAGTGGGTTTACGGTAAATGCTAGTTTGGAAGATACCATTGTTGTTAGTGATCATAGTATCTAAAAATGGCAATTGGTTGTCCATTTGCAATTCACAGGTGAATTTGATGCTGGGGTGTTTGGCATTTAGGTAATCTAGAAAAAGATTAATGTGTGAAGGGTGCTTAAAGAGCAGGAAAGTGTCGTCGATGTACCGACGATAATGTAGGGGTTTGAATTCAGGCGGGCAGTTATCTAGCCAGCTTTTCTCATGGTGACATAGAAATGCATTAGCATAGGAGGGGCCAAGTGGAGAGCCCATAGCTACGCCATCTGTTTGTGCATATAGGCAGTCGTTAAACGTAAAAACTGAATGATGGGCAGTGATTTCCAATAACTTTTTGAAGGTAATCGTATCCAAACCATGTTTGTCAAGATAAGTATTGTCCAGGTTGTTAGCTATCAACTCCGTGGTCTCTTGTAGAGGCACGTTTGTGAATAACGACTCGACATCAAAACTCGCCATAGTGACGGGTTGTTGGAAGTTCAGAGACGTGATTTCTTTAACAAAGGATGTGGAATTATCAATAGTATATTGATTGGATGTTAAAGGGGAGATGATGGGAACAAGAAATTTTGCGGTGTTGTAATTGAAAGTACCAATCGAGGAAATTATAGGCCTTAAAGGGATATTAGGTTTATGAACTTTGGGTAGTCCATAAAGAACACCAGGTCTGGATCCAGAAGTCATAAGAGAGTTATAGGTGTTTATGTTAATGGATGCTTTGATAGTACGAAGAAGTCTATTTAGTTTGTCTTCTAAATATAACAAATGGGTGGAAATTTTTGTCGTGATTTGTTTGAATTTTGTTTTGTCACTGAGAATATCCATTTTTTGTTCATAATCACATTTGTTTAAAATAACAACTCCTCGTCCCTTGTCTGGTTTAGTAATTACAATGGTATTGTCATTCTTAAGGGTTTGGAGTGGTGACAGGAGAACATCGGAGTCAAAACCTAGTCTCCTCTGTTGAGATAATTTTCTAAAGGAGTTGTTGGCTATAGTTGTGATGTTGTTAGTAACATTGTTGAAGTTGTTGTTGTAGATGTCACAATTCTTTAAGGAAGCACAAAGCTTTTCAAAGTACAGGTAAAATCTGTGAAATACAAACTTAGTTTGGGGTATACAATAGTCCAGACCATAAGATAGTACATCCTTTTGTTCGTCAGTTAAAATTTTGTCAGAGAAATTAAATATTACTTTATTTTTGTCTACTTTCTTGTTTATATCAATACCTAATTTTAATAGTTTCTTGCTATGAACTGTATCCACTTTACGTATTTTCTTTTCCACGTTTCCATTAATTAACCTTGACACACAAATAAAATCAAGAGGAGATAGTGTGGATTTTAGTAAAGTTAAATTCTTGTTAAGATCCTTAATGACAGATGTCTCTTTTTTCAACTGACTAGTAATTTCACGGTTAAGAAGTTGAAAACACCAAGAACGATATATTTCAGTACGTTCAAACATTGGGTTGTGAACTCGGAAGTTAACAAAGTTTGGGGTAACATGATAGTTTTTACAAAGTCTTAGAAACCGGATGTCCTTCTGCAGCTTCTTTGAACGGAAGGAGTTTCTCGGTCCTTCTGAAGATGTTGAGTGTCGTCCTGCCATATTTGTTCCTTATATATTCCGTAATGGGTTTGCCAGTAAGGCGGCGAATCGTTAGTATGAAGAGGTAGATAAATACGGCCGTGAAGAATCTCATCTTTATTGATTTAGCAGACGTTTCGAAGGATTACATGCCTTCATTATCAATGCTGTAATTAACCAGATAGAAGGGTCATTAGACTATGTAAAAATATGAAGGCGTTCTGGTTTTACAAAAACGTAACAGAATAAACAATATTAACGGAAAAATATATACAAAAAATATATGAACACAATAGAAAAATATATAAAACATATTAAGAGACGTAAAATCAATGTTAAACTAACCAAAAAAAGGAGGTGTTTATGGAGATGAGCAGTCTAGTGGGTAAACAAGGGGGTCGCTGTGGTTAAGTTGTTTAGCTCTGGTTGCATCTTTTGTATCAGGAGGGATTCTGAGGTGATGAGGTCTAGGCGGGAGGAATGAGATGACAAAATACTAAAATCTGTGGTAGAAAAAGGGTGTGAGTGTAACTGGGAATGCTCTCTTATTGCCGAGAAGGATGGTTTGCTCAGCGGGAGGCCAGTCCTGAAAGACTTGCCTTTATGTTCGGAGATGCGGTGACATAGCCATCGTGAGGTGGATCCCACGTACCTAGCTTGACAGCTAGGACAGGTAAATAAGTATACCACATTAGAACATAAGTCAGAGCTGTGATTTAAAGGATGTTTTAAGAACTTAGCTATTGTGTTGTTATTACTAAAGACAAAGGTAAATTTAATCTGGGGGTAATTAATTTGCAAGAGCGTTTTTAACCGTTTTCTGATTTCAAAGCTTAGATCACCCATGTAGGGTAGTTTAACATATCTATGGTCTCTTTTAACCGTGGAGACAATTTGTTGATTGGTGAATTTCTTACACAGAAAGGTTTTAGTAATTTTATCACACAACTGTAATGGGTACCCATTAGTAATAAAAAAGTTTTTCAGAAATAACAGTTCATTATGGAAGGCATTCCAGGTGCTACATAGATTGTAGGCTCTAGTTATAAGAGTTTTCACACTATTGATTTTGTAAATATACGGGATGTAACTGAGAAAATGTAGGCCGAGGCCAGTGAAAGTGGGTTTACGGTAAATGCTAGTTTGGAAGATACCATTGTTGTTAGTGATCATAGTATCTAAAAATGGCAATTGGTTGTCCATTTGCAATTCACAGGTGAATTTGATGCTGGGGTGTTTGGCATTTAGGTAATCTAGAAAAAGATTAATGTGTGAAGGGTGCTTAAAGAGCAGGAAAGTGTCGTCGATGTACCGACGATAATGTAGGGGTTTGAATTCAGGCGGGCAGTTATCTAGCCAGCTTTTCTCATGGTGACATAGAAATGCATTAGCATAGGAGGGGCCAAGTGGAGAGCCCATAGCTACGCCATCTGTTTGTGCATATAGGCAGTCGTTAAACGTAAAAACTGAATGATGGGCAGTGATTTCCAATAACTTTTTGAAGGTAATCGTATCCAAACCATGTTTGTCAAGATAAGTATTGTCCAGGTTGTTAGCTATCAACTCCGTGGTCTCTTGTAGAGGCACGTTTGTGAATAACGACTCGACATCAAAACTCGCCATAGTGACGGGTTGTTGGAAGTTCAGAGACGTGATTTCTTTAACAAAGGATGTGGAATTATCAATAGTATATTGATTGGATGTTAAAGGGGAGATGATGGGAACAAGAAATTTTGCGGTGTTGTAATTGAAAGTACCAATCGAGGAAATTATAGGCCTTAAAGGGATATTAGGTTTATGAACTTTGGGTAGTCCATAAAGAACACCAGGTCTGGATCCAGAAGTCATAAGAGAGTTGTAGGTGTTTATGTTAATGGATGCTTTGATAGTACGAAGAAGTCTATTTAGTTTGTCTTCTAAATATAACAAATGGGTGGAAATTTTTGTCGTGATTTGTTTGAATTTTGTTTTGTCACTGAGAATATCCATTAACTTTTGTTCATAATCACATTTGTTTAAAATAACAACTCCTCGTCCCTTGTCTGGTTTAGTAATTACAATGGTATTGTCATTCTTAAGGGTTTGGAGTGGTGACAGGAGAACATCGGAGTCAAAACCTAGTCTCCTCTGTTGAGATAATTTTCTAAAGGAGTTGTTGGCTATAGTTGTGATGTTGTTAGTAACATTGTTGAAGTTGTTGTTGTAGATGTCACAATTCTTTAAGGAAGCACAAAGCTTTTCAAAGTACAGGTAAAATCTGTGAAATACAAACTTAGTTTGGAGTATACAATAGTCCAGACCATAAGATAGTACATCCTTTTGTTCGTCAGTTAAAATTTTGTCAGAGAAATTAAATATTACTTTATTTTTGTCTACTTTCTTGTTTATATCAATACCTAATTTTAATAGTTTCTTGCTATGAACTGTATCCACTTTACGTATTTTCTTTTCCACGTTTCCATTAATTAACCTTGACACACAAATAAAATCAAGAGGAGATAGTGTGGATTTTAGTAAAGTTAAATTCTTGTTAAGATCCTTAATGACAGATGTCTCTTTTTTCAACTGACTAGTAATTTCACGGTTAAGAAGTTGAAAACACCAAGAACGATATATTTCAGTACGTTCAAACATTGGGTTGTGAACTCGGAAGTTAACAAAGTTTGGGGTAACATGATAGTTTTTACAAAGTCTTAGAAACCGGATGTCCTTCTGCAGCTTCTTTGAACGGAAGGAGTTTCTCGGTCCTTCTGAAGATGTTGAGTGTCGTCCTGCCATATTTGTTCCTTATATATTCCGTAATGGGTTTGCCAGTAAGGCGGCGAATCGTTAGTATGAAGAGGTAGATAAATACGGCCGTGAAGAATCTCATCTTTATTGATTTAGCAGACGTTTCGAAGGATTACATGCCTTCATTATCAATGCTGTAATTAACCAGATAGAAGGGTCATTAGACTATGTAAAAATATGAAGGCGTTCTGGTTTTACAAAAACGTAACAGAATAAACAATATTAACGGAAAAATATATACAAAAAATATATGAACACAATAGAAAAATATATAAAACATATTAAGAGACGTAAAATCAATGTTAAACTAACCAAAAAAAGGAGGTGTTTATGGAGATGAGCAGTCTAGTGGGTAAACAAGGGGGTCGCTGTGGTTAAGTTGTTTAGCTCTGGTTGCATCTTTTGTATCAGGAGGGATTCTGAGGTGATGAGGTCTAGGCGGGAGGAATGAGATGACAAAATACTAAAATCTGTGGTAGAAAAAGGGTGTGAGTGTAACTGGGAATGCTCTCTTATTGCCGAGAAGGATGGTTTGCTCAGCGGGAGGCCAGTCCTGAAAGACTTGCCTTTATGTTCGGAGATGCGGTGACATAGCCATCGTGAGGTGGATCCCACGTACCTAGCTTGACAGCTAGGACAGGTAAATAAGTATACCACATTAGAACATAAGTCAGAGCTGTGATTTAAAGGATGTTTTAAGAACTTAGCTATTGTGTTGTTATTACTAAAGACAAAGGTAAATTTAATCTGGGGGTAATTAATTTGCAAGAGCGTTTTTAACCGTTTTCTGATTTCAAAGCTTAGATCACCCATGTAGGGTAGTTTAACATATCTATGGTCTCTTTTAACCGTGGAGACAATTTGTTGATTGGTGAATTTCTTACACAGAAAGGTTTTAGTAATTTTATCACACAACTGTAATGGGTACCCATTAGTAATAAAAAAGTTTTTCAGAAATAACAGTTCATTATGGAAGGCATTCCAGGTGCTACATAGCTTGTAGGCTCTAGTTATAAGAGTTTTCACACTATTGATTTTGTAAATATACGGGATGTAACTGAGAAAATGTAGGCCGAGGCCAGTGAAAGTGGGTTTACGGTAAATGCTAGTTTGGAAGATACCATTGTTGTTAGTGATCATAGTATCTAAAAATGGCAATTGGTTGTCCATTTGCAATTCACAGGTGAATTTGATGCTGGGGTGTTTGGCATTTAGGTAATCTAGAAAAAGATTAATGTGTGAAGGGTGCTTAAAGAGCAGGAAAGTGTCGTCGATGTACCGACGATAATGTAGGGGTTTGAATTCAGGCGGGCAGTTATCTAGCCAGCTTTTCTCATGGTGACATAGAAATGCATTAGCATAGGAGGGGCCAAGTGGAGAGCCCATAGCTACGCCATCTGTTTGTGCATATAGACAGTCGTTAAACGTAAAAACTGAATGATGGGCAGTGATTTCCAATAACTTTTTGAAGGTAATCGTATCCAAACCATGTTTGTCAAGATAAGTATTGTCCAGGTTGTTAGCTATCAACTCCGTGGTCTCTTGTAGAGGCACGTTTGTGAATAACGACTCGACATCAAAACTCGCCATAGTGACGGGTTGTTGGAAGTTCAGAGACGTGATTTCTTTAACAAAGGATGTGGAATTATCAATAGTATATTGATTGGATGTTAAAGGGGAGATGATGGGAACAAGAAATTTTGCGGTGTTGTAATTGAAAGTACCAATCGAGGAAATTATAGGCCTTAAAGGGATATTAGGTTTATGAACTTTGGGTAGTCCATAAAGAACACCAGGTCTGGATCCAGAAGTCATAAGAGAGTTGTAGGTGTTTATGTTAATGGATGCTTTGATAGTACGAAGAAGTCTATTTAGTTTGTCTTCTAAATATAACAAATGGGTGGAAATTTTTGTCGTGATTTGTTTGAATTTTGTTTTGTCACTGAGAATATCCATTAACTTTTGTTCATAATCACATTTGTTTAAAATAACAACTCCTCGTCCCTTGTCTGGTTTAGTAATTACAATGGTATTGTCATTCTTAAGGGTTTGGAGTGGTGACAGGAGAACATCGGAGTCAAAACCTAGTCTCCTCTGTTGAGATAATTTTCTAAAGGAGTTGTTGGCTATAGTTGTGATGTTGTTAGTAACATTGTTGAAGTTGTTGTTGTAGATGTCACAATTCTTTAAGGAAGCACAAAGCTTTTCAAAGTACAGGTAAAATCTGTGAAATACAAACTTAGTTTGGAGTATACAATAGTCCAGACCATAAGATAGTACATCCTTTTGTTCGTCAGTTAAAATTTTGTCAGAGAAATTAAATATTACTTTATTTTTGTCTACTTTCTTGTTTATATCAATACCTAATTTTAATAGTTTCTTGCTATGAACTGTATCCACTTTACGTATTTTCTTTTCCACGTTTCCATTAATTAACCTTGACACACAAATAAAATCAAGAGGAGATAGTGTGGATTTTAGTAAAGTTAAATTCTTGTTAAGATCCTTAATGACAGATGTCTCTTTTTTCAACTGACTAGTAATTTCACGGTTAAGAAGTTGAAAACACCAAGAACGATATATTTCAGTACGTTCAAACATTGGGTTGTGAACTCGGAAGTTAACAAAGTTTGGGGTAACATGATAGTTTTTACAAAGTCTTAGAAACCGGATGTCCTTCTGCAGCTTCTTTGAACGGAAGGAGAGTTTCTCGGTCCTTCTGAAGATGTTGAGTGTCGTCCTGCCATATTTGTTCCTTATATATTCCGTAATGGGTTTGCCAGTAAGGCGGCGAATCGTTAGTATGAAGAGGTAGATAAATACGGCCGTGAAGAATCTCATCTTTATTGATTTAGCAGACGTTTCGAAGGATTACATGCCTTCATTATCAATGCTGTAATTAACCAGATAGAAGGGTCATTAGACTATGTAAAAATATGAAGGCGTTCTGGTTTTACAAAAACGTAACAGAATAAACAATATTAACGGAAAAATATATACAAAAAATATATGAACACAATAGAAAAATATATAAAACATATTAAGAGACGTAAAATCAATGTTAAACTAACCAAAAAAAGGAGGTGTTTATGGAGATGAGCAGTCTAGTGGGTAAACAAGGGGGTCGCTGTGGTTAAGTTGTTTAGCTCTGGTTGCATCTTTTGTATCAGGAGGGATTCTGAGGTGATGAGGTCTAGGCGGGAGGAATGAGATGACAAAATACTAAAATCTGTGGTAGAAAAAGGGTGTGAGTGTAACTGGGAATGCTCTCTTATTGCCGAGAAGGATGGTTTGCTCAGCGGGAGGCCAGTCCTGAAAGACTTGCCTTTATGTTCGGAGATGCGGTGACATAGCCATCGTGAGGTGGATCCCACGTACCTAGCTTGACAGCTAGGACAGGTAAATAAGTATACCACATTAGAACATAAGTCAGAGCTGTGATTTAAAGGATGTTTTAAGAACTTAGCTATTGTGTTGTTATTACTAAAGACAAAGGTAAATTTAATCTGGGGGTAATTAATTTGCAAGAGCGTTTTTAACCGTTTTCTGATTTCAAAGCTTAGATCACCCATGTAGGGTAGTTTAACATATCTATGGTCTCTTTTAACCGTGGAGACAATTTGTTGATTGGTGAATTTCTTACACAGAAAGGTTTTAGTAATTTTATCACACAACTGTAATGGGTACCCATTAGTAATAAAAAAGTTTTTCAGAAATAACAGTTCATTATGGAAGGCATTCCAGGTGCTACATAGCTTGTAGGCTCTAGTTATAAGAGTTTTCACACTATTGATTTTGTAAATATACGGGATGTAACTGAGAAAATGTAGGCCGAGGCCAGTGAAAGTGGGTTTACGGTAAATGCTAGTTTGGAAGATACCATTGTTGTTAGTGATCATAGTATCTAAAAATGGCAATTGGTTGTCCATTTGCAATTCACAGGTGAATTTGATGCTGGGGTGTTTGGCATTTAGGTAATCTAGAAAAAGATTAATGTGTGAAGGGTGCTTAAAGAGCAGGAAAGTGTCGTCGATGTACCGACGATAATGTAGGGGTTTGAATTCAGGCGGGCAGTTATCTAGCCAGCTTTTCTCATGGTGACATAGAAATGCATTAGCATAGGAGGGGCCAAGTGGAGAGCCCATAGCTACGCCATCTGTTTGTGCATATAGACAGTCGTTAAACGTAAAAACTGAATGATGGGCAGTGATTTCCAATAACTTTTTGAAGGTAATCGTATCCAAACCATGTTTGTCAAGATAAGTATTGTCCAGGTTGTTAGCTATCAACTCCGTGGTCTCTTGTAGAGGCACGTTTGTGAATAACGACTCGACATCAAAACTCGCCATAGTGACGGGTTGTTGGAAGTTCAGAGACGTGATTTCTTTAACAAAGGATGTGGAATTATCAATAGTATATTGATTGGATGTTAAAGGGGAGATGATGGGAACAAGAAATTTTGCGGTGTTGTAATTGAAAGTACCAATCGAGGAAATTATAGGCCTTAAAGGGATATTAGGTTTATGAACTTTGGGTAGTCCATAAAGAACACCAGGTCTGGATCCAGAAGTCATAAGAGAGTTGTAGGTGTTTATGTTAATGGATGCTTTGATAGTACGAAGAAGTCTATTTAGTTTGTCTTCTAAATATAACAAATGGGTGGAAATTTTTGTCGTGATTTGTTTGAATTTTGTTTTGTCACTGAGAATATCCATTAACTTTTGTTCATAATCACATTTGTTTAAAATAACAACTCCTCGTCCCTTGTCTGGTTTAGTAATTACAATGGTATTGTCATTCTTAAGGGTTTGGAGTGGTGACAGGAGAACATCGGAGTCAAAACCTAGTCTCCTCTGTTGAGATAATTTTCTAAAGGAGTTGTTGGCTATAGTTGTGATGTTGTTAGTAACATTGTTGAAGTTGTTGTTGTAGATGTCACAATTCTTTAAGGAAGCACAAAGCTTTTCAAAGTACAGGTAAAATCTGTGAAATACAAACTTAGTTTGGAGTATACAATAGTCCAGACCATAAGATAGTACATCCTTTTGTTCGTCAGTTAAAATTTTGTCAGAGAAATTAAATATTACTTTATTTTTGTCTACTTTCTTGTTTATATCAATACCTAATTTTAATAGTTTCTTGCTATGAACTGTATCCACTTTACGTATTTTCTTTTCCACGTTTCCATTAATTAACCTTGACACACAAATAAAATCAAGAGGAGATAGTGTGGATTTTAGTAAAGTTAAATTCTTGTTAAGATCCTTAATGACAGATGTCTCTTTTTTCAACTGACTAGTAATTTCACGGTTAAGAAGTTGAAAACACCAAGAACGATATATTTCAGTACGTTCAAACATTGGGTTGTGAACTCGGAAGTTAACAAAGTTTGGGGTAACATGATAGTTTTTACAAAGTCTTAGAAACCGGATGTCCTTCTGCAGCTTCTTTGAACGGAAGGAGAGTTTCTCGGTCCTTCTGAAGATGTTGAGTGTCGTCCTGCCATATTTGTTCCTTATATATTCCGTAATGGGTTTGCCAGTAAGGCGGCGAATCGTTAGTATGAAGAGGTAGATAAATACGGCCGTGAAGAATCTCATCTTTATTGATTTAGCAGACGTTTCGAAGGATTACATGCCTTCATTATCAATGCTGTAATTAACCAGATAGAAGGGTCATTAGACTATGTAAAAATATGAAGGCGTTCTGGTTTTACAAAAACGTAACAGAATAAACAATATTAACGGAAAAATATATACAAAAAATATATGAACACAATAGAAAAATATATAAAACATATTAAGAGACGTAAAATCAATGTTAAACTAACCAAAAAAAGGAGGTGTTTATGGAGATGAGCAGTCTAGTGGGTAAACAAGGGGGTCGCTGTGGTTAAGTTGTTTAGCTCTGGTTGCATCTTTTGTATCAGGAGGGATTCTGAGGTGATGAGGTCTAGGCGGGAGGAATGAGATGACAAAATACTAAAATCTGTGGTAGAAAAAGGGTGTGAGTGTAACTGGGAATGCTCTCTTATTGCCGAGAAGGATGGTTTGCTCAGCGGGAGGCCAGTCCTGAAAGACTTGCCTTTATGTTCGGAGATGCGGTGACATAGCCATCGTGAGGTGGATCCCACGTACCTAGCTTGACAGCTAGGACAGGTAAATAAGTATACCACATTAGAACATAAGTCAGAGCTGTGATTTAAAGGATGTTTTAAGAACTTAGCTATTGTGTTGTTATTACTAAAGACAAAGGTAAATTTAATCTGGGGGTAATTAATTTGCAAGAGCGTTTTTAACCGTTTTCTGATTTCAAAGCTTAGATCACCCATGTAGGGTAGTTTAACATATCTATGGTCTCTTTTAACCGTGGAGACAATTTGTTGATTGGTGAATTTCTTACACAGAAAGGTTTTAGTAATTTTATCACACAACTGTAATGGGTACCCATTAGTAATAAAAAAGTTTTTCAGAAATAACAGTTCATTATGGAAGGCATTCCAGGTGCTACATAGATTGTAGGCTCTAGTTATAAGAGTTTTCACACTATTGATTTTGTAAATATACGGGATGTAACTGAGAAAATGTAGGCCGAGGCCAGTGAAAGTGGGTTTACGGTAAATGCTAGTTTGGAAGATACCATTGTTGTTAGTGATCATAGTATCTAAAAATGGCAATTGGTTGTCCATTTGCAATTCACAGGTGAATTTGATGCTGGGGTGTTTGGCATTTAGGTAATCTAGAAAAAGATTAATGTGTGAAGGGTGCTTAAAGAGCAGGAAAGTGTCGTCGATGTACCGACGATAATGTAGGGGTTTGAATTCAGGCGGGCAGTTATCTAGCCAGCTTTTCTCATGGTGACATAGAAATGCATTAGCATAGGAGGGGCCAAGTGGAGAGCCCATAGCTACGCCATCTGTTTGTGCATATAGGCAGTCGTTAAACGTAAAAACTGAATGATGGGCAGTGATTTCCAATAACTTTTTGAAGGTAATCGTATCCAAACCATGTTTGTCAAGATAAGTATTGTCCAGGTTGTTAGCTATCAACTCCGTGGTCTCTTGTAGAGGCACGTTTGTGAATAACGACTCGACATCAAAACTCGCCATAGTGACGGGTTGTTGGAAGTTCAGAGACGTGATTTCTTTAACAAAGGATGTGGAATTATCAATAGTATATTGATTGGATGTTAAAGGGGAGATGATGGGAACAAGAAATTTTGCGGTGTTGTAATTGAAAATACCAATCGAGGAAATTATAGGCCTTAAAGGGATATTAGGTTTATGAACTTTGGGTAGTCCATAAAGAACACCAGGTCTGGATCCAGAAGTCATAAGAGAGTTGTAGGTGTTTATGTTAATGGATGCTTTGATAGTACGAAGAAGTCTATTTAGTTTGTCTTCTAAATATAACAAACGGTTAAAAACGCTCTTGCAAATTAATTACCCCCAGATTAAATTTACCTTTGTCTTTAGTAATAACAACACAATAGCTAAGTTCTTAAAACATCCTTTAAATCACAGCTCTGACTTATGTTCTAATGTGGTATACTTATTTACCTGTCCTAGCTGTCAAGCTAGGTACGTGGGATCCACCTCACGATGGCTATGTCACCGCATCTCCGAACATAAAGGCAAGTCTTTCAGGACTGGCCTCCCGCTGAGCAAACCATCCTTCTCGGCAATAAGAGAGCATTCCCAGTTACACTCACACCCTTTTTCTACCACAGATTTTAGTATTTTGTCATCTCATTCCTCCCGCCTAGACCTCATCACCTCAGAATCCCTCCTGATACAAAAGATGCAACCAGAGCTAAACAACTTAACCACAGCGACCCCCTTGTTTACCCACTAGACTGCTCATCTCCATAAACACCTCCTTTTTTTGGTTAGTTTAACATTGATTTTACGTCTCTTAATATGTTTTATATATTTTTCTATTGTGTTCATATATTTTTTGTATATATTTTTCCGTTAATATTGTTTATTCTGTTACGTTTTTGTAAAACCAGAACGCCTTCATATTTTTACATAGTCTAATGACCCTTCTATCTGGTTAATTACAGCATTGATAATGAAGGCATGTAATCCTTCGAAACGTCTGCTAAATCAATAAAGATGAGATTCTTCACGGCCGTATTTATCTACCTCTTCATACTATATAGTTATGGGTTTGTCACTCAGGCGTCAAGTAGTCAGGACGAAGAGGTAGAGTAAGGGTGTCATCTTCTGTGCCAGTTCACCAGGGACGTCCCGGGTTAAATGCCGGACGTTTCGAGTAATGACGTCATCGTTCATAGAGGCCATTATCTGGTCGACAACAAGCTCGGCCCGCTTCCTTCTCCTCATGATGACAGCGTTTCTTCCCAGGGCCCTTTCCTGAGGTTAGGTCAGATGCCAGTTAGATTTAATGCAGGAAGTACATCGCTAAACAGGCGACAGTCACCAGTGCTTATTGTACTCTTACAACTTTCATATCTCTGCATTAATACTTCAGTTCAGTTCAGTTAGATTTGCGGTCATGCTTCGCCCGGGCCTTTTCTCTGGAGTGGCCCGGGCATTGATACTTCAAGAAAAATAGTTTATAAGCTCAAACAAAATCAGCACCAATTCCAGTCGTAAACACTGCGTCCCGAAAAGAATCCGTTGACTTCAGCATCGTGAATATAAAGCTTATTTCATGAAAACATAAAGTTTTATGTTGTATATACTTTAAGTAAGGTAAAACTCGAAGGAATTATATTTTTAGATTATCCGTGAATATTATTTTGACTGCAGGTCTTTAAA
>NC_091585.1:9672905-9682905 GCF_042767895.1 Penaeus vannamei
TCAGTAGGTGGTCGCACAAGGATGTGGGCGAGAACCTTGCCTGGCATACTGAGCAGTGTGATGCCTCGGCGATTGCTATTTTCTTCATTATCATCGTTATCATTGTTATTACTGTTGCCATTATCATAAACGTCGTTATCATTATTTTGATTATTATATATATCATTATCATCATGATCGTTATCATTACTCATATTATTTTTATGGTCATCATTGCTATAACTATCATTATTATAATGATGATTTTATTCTTACTATCAATATCATCATCATTGTTGTTGTTATAATTATCATAATTTTTATCATTATTATTATTGTAATTATTATAATTATTATTATCATTAGCATTATTATTGTTGTTGTTATCAATTTTATTATTTTTATTAACATTATTATATTATTATCATCATTATCATCACCACTGTTATCATTATCATCATCATTATTATCATTACTATCACCATTATTTTCTTCTTGTTATACTCATCCTCATCACCATCACCATCATTATCAATTTATTATCATTATAATTGTTATCGTTATTGTTACCATCATTATTATCATTGTTATAATCATTATTATTTTCATCTTTTATTAATAATATTGTTGTTACTATTATCATTATGATTATTATAATTATTATCAATAGTAATATCATTATTTATTATTATCATTACCATTATTATTATTATTAGCATTATTAGCATTATCCCTATCATTATTATTATAACGATAATAATAATGTTCAGGTGGGAGCTTTGAACATGCGGACTCGCAGGTGAGGATAGACCACGAGCCCGGGCTCAATTAGTTTCCCGGGGGCTCAATTAGTTTCATTTGTTACGTGCTTGAGCCATCCTAACCCATTTTCATGAAGCCACTAATTTTGTCTGTCTGACCACGCCCCCCATCCAAAATGTCTGACAGATGCATGGTATGCGTTTGGGGACAGGTATGAAATCTGGGGTAATTTCAAATGGTACGCTTTTGAGTAACCTTGCTGATTTTTTAGATGCCATCATGTGGCCCTCCTGGCCACATCCACCAGCAATACCACGCCAGACGCCCACGTCCTGGAAACGTAAGTCATTAGGAATATTAGTATATGCAAGAAAATTGGTACGATTTTCAGCCGGGCTGACCCCCCGGGCTCATGGTCCGGACCTGGCAGCGGCACGATCAGTATGGGTGGGTGCACCTACTACTGGTCGGGCCGGGGCGAAGCTCGCTCTCTCCAGGGAGGAGCCATCAAGCCAACTTCAACCTTCAATAGAAGAGATTTTTCCGGTTGACGAGGGTTTATGGCATTGAGACTGAAGCATGCTTTTGGATTTGCATATCTTCTTGCTTTGTATGATCTCAGCGATGCTTGTAAACTTGATGAGAAAGAGGCGTTCTATGCCAAACTCACATCTGTGGCAGACAAATGCACCCGGTGAGACATTCGCATTGGGCGACTTCAGTGCAGTATCCGGCTGTGATCCCCATGGCTCGGGAGCTGATCTCGGAAGCGAGAACAGCCCCCTTTTCATGGACTTTGCTAGATCGCAGAACCTGAGGATTTCTGGCTCCTGGTATTAGCACTCTAACCTGCATCAGTGGATTTAGTATTGCCATATAGGTACTGTGACCAAGGAGATGGACCACATACTTGGTAGTGCTCGCTGGAGGATCCTGCAGAACTGCACGGTGTATAGGAGTACTGAGTTCTGTGTCAATGACCATAGACTGGTTGTAGCGACCCTATGGGTCCAATTCAAATCCGTCTCTCCAGTACCTACTCTAGGTTGTTTCACCTGAGCAGATAGAGGGAAGGGGAATTTACACTGTATCTGATCGGTTTACAGTGCTTGAAAACCTGACGGACCCTGTAGCTCTACGGGATAGTGAACGCCCGAAGACAAGACTGAATTTCATCTTGTTAGAAACACTGGTAGCCACAGAAATGTGTTGCATGGCTTGACTGAATGGCAATCGGGTTTGCACCTTGAGGATCCTCCTACCCTGACCTCAGTCAGGGTAGGAGGATCCTCAGCCTAAGCGACCTTGTTTCACCCTTCACCCAGGTATGCATAATTAACACGAGATAAAGACTTTTTCAATGCTTTTATTTGATTTCCATTCTATCTGTTCAGTTTTGGCATGAAAATCATTTTATTTATATGTATTTTTTATGTTCAGCTTTTCTTTTACACATTTCAATGTTTTAATAATGCATAATCAAGATGAACAAGAAAACCACATGGTAATTTTTGTTGGTCGTGTAGCTGTTGGTATGGGCACATATCTTGCAGTTACCTGCCTGCAAAGACACAGGGTCGAATCCTGGTCGGAGAGGGTTATTTATTCACTACATAGTAATTGTAAAGTCTGTCAGACCTTTTTTCCTTATTTTTCTTTTTTTACCAACCTCCACTGGCCCGGCCTGATGTTCAGAGGGCAAGCGACCCTGTGCTGGACATATCCATAACTTACGCTACAATTAATATAGCAGGCAGTGCACCTCAAAGCCTATATTTATATATGTATATATATATGTATACACACAGACACAGAGCCCTCACTATATGTGGTTTAAAACGTTTGATAAAGCTCGAGTTGATTGGTGAACGTCCGAGAGCAAGGCGAACTTATATCTTACAGGAGACACTGGAAACCACAGATGCTCGTCGCACAGCTCGTCTGACGGGATCGTGCTGTACATAGTTCCCGAGTGCGCAGGACTCGGTTGCCGCTGAGAAGGAACAAAGGACAGTTTATTATTATGTCTTACAGAGGAGGCCATTTTGTAGGAAATGACCTTCGTTCTGCCTACCAAGCCTGGGGTGTGGGAGAGTTGGGCAAAGTATTTTGCGTAGGTAGTATCGAGGTTCCTTTGCCGGACCCATCCATCAGCGAGGATCCAACTTCCTGTTAAATTACGGGGACAATCTTCAAGCTGAAGGCTGGTAAAGCTAACAGGTGTCGGCGGCATCCCAGCTGAACTGTAAAAGGCTGGTGGTGAACCTAAGTTCTGGAGCTAAGGGGTATTTTGTGGGTCGAGAGGGCCCCTAAATCACTCACTTGATTTTTGTAGGGGGTCTCCTGGAACACCTTTTTAGCGAGGGTGGACATGCTGAAACACGGCAGTAATGGAGCCATTCAGTGTTTTGTCTGAAAAGTCAGCACCCTCGGATAGATAAAAAACTGGGGGTAGGGGAAACTAGAATAGCAAGAACTTTTGAACTAAACATATAGTCGCTACAAGATGAATGTAAGCATGACTACTCAAACCAAAGGCCAGGGTCACCAGAGGTCAAACAATGGTGAAATTTAACACCAGTCTCAAATATAGGGCCTTTTGACTTGGACATCGTACCTGAAATGGAAAATATGTATTCTTAAATATTTTGCGTATTAGCACAGAAAGTTTTTAAAACTAGTATGACCCTGTACTGAAATACATTAACCCTTTCAGGTCTCTTGATATTTGTGCTTCATGTCATAAAAATGCTTTAACGGGTCATTGTTTTCAGCTTCCATCACACAATCTTCGACTGAAATGATTAATTCTGGTCATGTTTTTATCTTGTTTGCTATTGGAAATGATGCAAATGCCCATTTAATTCATAACATATTTGGCAGGGGTGTAGCTAATGGTAGGATTGGGGCAGGAGGCACATGCGCCCCGGGCGTTACGAAAAATGTGTATTTCATATTCAATGTATTGGCCAAAAATTTACAAAATACTGTACTACAAATGATCTATTACACCCCCATCAACAAAAAGCACTAGCTATACCTCTGTTTAGAAGGGGACTGCAACATATTTTTGCTCTCTTTCCAACTTTTTCTGTCTTGCGTTTTTTGTTCCCAGGCTCGGCCCCGAAATTTGGTTATTTCATCCCGCCATCTTATCATTGGTCTGGCCCTTGGCCCAGTCTGCTACTTTCTTTGTCCATCTGTTGTTCTGCCTCTACATATATGACCTGTCCATTGCCATTTCTTCTTTTTGATGCTCCCGAGAATATCTTCCACCTTTATCTGTTCCCTGATCCACGTCGCCCTCATCCGATCTCTTAGGCTAATTCCCAGCATCAACCTTTCCATCCCTCTCTGGGCGCTCTTTAGTTTCCTCTCCAGTAATTTGGTTGCAATCCATGTTCCTGATCCATAGGTCATTACTAGGAGGACGCACTGGTTAAAGACTTCTTTTTAAACATAATGGCAAGGAACCTCTTAGTTTGTTACTGTGTCTGTGGAAGACGCTCCAGCCAATAGGCTGATGCGCCGCTTTATTTCCTCTTCGTTAGATGTGTTTGTCTGTACGAGTTGCCTTAGATATATATATACTTGTCCACTACCACCTTGTACATGTATCTGTTCGAATTGAACTCTACTGTTGAACATTAACTTCGTCTTTTTCTTATTCATCCTGTCCGACTTTCAGACTTTCTCTATTCAGATCGTTTATTAATTGCTGCATTTAATTTGCTGATTCACTGAGGAGAACAATATCGTCTGCAAATCTTAGATTGTTTAGGTATTTGTCTTCTATTCCGATACCCTTTCCGTTTCATTCTAGCTTCTTAAATATTGGTGAGAGAGTGTCGCCCTGTTTAACGCCTTTTTTTAAGTGGAGCTTGATGGTTGCTGTCCCATCTTTGTATATATCTTCCAATATTTTACAATATATCTCCTCTACTCCCCGTTGTATATATATATATATATATATATATATATATATATATATATATATATATATATATATATATATATATATATATATATATATATATATATATATATATATATATATATATATATACATATATATATATATATATATATATATATATATATATATATACATGTGTGTGTGTGTATATCTATCTATCTATGTATCTATATATATATATATATATATATATATATATATATATATATATATATAATATATGATATATATGCATATATCAGTATGTATATATATATATATATATATATATATATATATATATATATATATATATATATATATATGTGTGTGTGTGTGTGTGTGTGTGTGTGTGTGTGTGTGTGTGTGTGTGTGTGTATACATACATGTATATATACATATATACATAACACATACACATACATACATACATACATATATATATATATATATATATATATATATATATATGTATATATATACATATGTATATATATACATATATATATATGTATAAAAATAAGTATATACAAATATACATACATACAAGCACACACATATATATTCATATGCATATATATAAATATATATATATGTGTGTGTGTGTGTGTGTTTGTAGTGTGTGACGATGGACACACACGCATGCACATATTGTGTAACCCAGCTATATCTATATATTACGAAATTCTACATATTTATATAATCTTAAGTTTGTCACATACGTATCTTCACACACACATATACATATACGTTTGATCATTGCTTTACCTGCTTATTCCTCTCTGCTTGCCACACTAGATATACAATGGCGTGTTCTCTATTTCTTCCGCAAAAGCTGTATATTTCTGTAACACTTCCCTGTTGATCACCGCTTATCACATGCCAAGTACGTGGCTTAAATCCTTGGACCGTTGTATAGGAGAAGAGGCAGACTTCCTGCGGGGGCCAAGGAGCAGCACCTCGCCCGAGGAGCAGCCGCACTCCAACATTGCTCCTCAATAAAGGAGTCAAGACATCTTAGTTGCCTGCCTTAAACCCCAAGCTCGCCATCTACCATACTTTTGTAGAGCCCATCATTCGGGCGCCTACCTATATGTGTGTGTGTGTGTGTGTGTGTGCATATACAGTAAATATATAACACATATATATACTTGTGTGTGTGTGTATATATATATATATATATATATATATATATATATATATATATATATATATATATATATATATATATATATATATATATATATATATATATATATATATATATATGTAGGTGTGTGCGTGTGTGTTTGTGTGAAAGTGAAAGGTTTGCTGAAAAATATAATGACAAAATAAAGATAGCTATTTACTTTTGTCTATATATATATATACATATATTTTTTTTATTTATTTGTATATCTTTCTACCTGTTTAAATATATCTATCGATCAATATATTCATCTTTGTATCTATAGATCTTTATGTATCTATTTATCTCTCTATGTACCTATCTATCTATTTACCTGTCTATCTACCTGTCTGTCTATTCTCTTATCTGTCTATCTATTCATCTGTCGACCTATTTATCTTCTTATTTGCTTGTATATATATCTATTTACCTATCTGTAAACATATATATATATATATATATATATATATATATATATATATATATATATATATATATATATATATATATATGCATATATATACACACACATCTATCTGTCTATCTGTATGTATACATATATACATATATATATATATATATATATATATATATATATATATATATATTTATATTTATATGTATATATATACATATATATATATATATATATATATATATATATATATATATATATATATATATATATATATATATACACGTATTTTATATACACGTGTATATATATACAATACATATATATATATATATATATATATATATATATATATATATATATATATATATATATTGTATATATATGCACACACACATACACATATATATACATATAAATATAAAGATATATATATATATATATATATATATATATATATATATATATATATATATATATATATATATATATATATGCGTGTCTGTGTGTGTGTGTGTGTGTGTGTGTGTGTGTGTGTGTGTGTGTGTGTGTGTGTGTGTGTGTGTGTGTGTGTGTGTGTGTGTGTGTGTGTGTGTGTGTGTGTGTGTGTGTGTGTGTATATAAGTATGCACACACACACATACACGTATATGCATATGTGTGTGTATATATGTATATATATACATATATTTATATATGCGTGTGTGTGTGAAAGGGTAGGGTTGGTGAAAAAAAATATGACAAAATAAAGATAGCTATTTATTTATTCAGACTGAAACATTTAAAACTAAACCGATTAAGCCAAAATGACATGCACTTGTTATTCGACATCCGTATAGTCTTCCGTGACCATTTAGCGGTGTGTATTTCTGATTTTTTATGTCAAGTGTCATTGTGTGGCGCTTCTCCTTTGGGGGTCTTGGGGGAGGCAAGAAGCCGCTCCCCCACATATGTCGGTTTATATGTATGGGATGCGTATGTGTGTTTTTGTGTATCTAATATATTTATACATATGTATATGTGTATGTTTGTATTATTATAACAGCAGCCAACCATTCCATTGCAGGCCTTGAAGGCTCTTCCTAACCGCTGTCACTCATGCCACGGCGTCGATACCTGCGTTCGACCTCTTAATGCCGTTTGCTCGCCGTGAGGCCGGGGTCGAGCCAGCAGTCGGAGCGCAGGCGTTCTGCAACTGCCGCAGCGGAGAACTGAACTCGGGACCACGAGGAACAGTGCTTTAGCCACAGGACCATCGCGACATCATATACATTTGTGTGTGACTACAATAATGGGATCTGCAATATCGGCAGTTTGTAAATATTTGATGTTGATGATGTGACTTGAGAGTTTTTATAAAGTTTTGGTCACGACTCAGTATTGCATTAAAATAATGTATATTAGATGAAGCAGAAAGATATGCAAGTGTACAACATGAAAAAGTTGTACACGTATTTCTTCTGATAGCTGTGATTCACATACAGTTCTTTGCTGCAGACAACTGTTTTGTGAAGTGGTTTTGCTTAAGTGTTTTTCTACACACGTATGTATGTAAAAATATCTATTTCCATGCCGGACAGAGAAAGTGTAAACATAATAAAATATGCATTAAAATAGGCTGCGAGATCATGACAAATCACGTGACGAAAAGTATCGCAGAATGCCGCCTCTGGGTCAACGCCACTTTCAGGTTTTTAACATTCATTATTTCTTGGTATTTCGGCAGCCACTCCGGCGGAGGACAGGCACCGGGTGAAGTGCCTCGACCTAACTGAAGGAGGAAAATTGCCGTCTGCCCTGTGGAGGTTGAGGAGGTAACCGCGGCAGTTTGAGCTGAGTACCCTTCATGAACCCCACACTAAGTATAAACACTGCAAGTTAATGTAGCTTATTATTTCAGAGACGAAGGACTTTATCGTTTATTGTTTACAAGCCTAAAGACGAGAATACAAACCTGATACCAGCTACTTTGTGTGACGTGGCCGGGCATTGAGAGGTCTAGACCTCAGTCATATTACAAACTGTTATGAGTAAATAATCATGTTGGTCTAAATAATCTTGGGGGCTTGAGAGGAGAGAGATAAACTGACACTTCGTATAGTTAATCACGCAACGGGCCTTAGATCTCCGAGGCACGCATGATGGCATGAAGCCAACAAGAATTCTGGAGTGAGCAGCGACCATAACATGGTGTGCGCTGCCGTCCCTGGTAACCTCCCAGCCTGGGGATATGCTCCACCTTAACGAGGCACGCCTTCCCTTGGACGCCGGGAACCTTGGCACTGACATGACATTTCTCCTGATTTATTTCAACTTGTTTTCGGCAAGTACTACAGAGTACTTATGCCCACAAAAATGTGCGTCTGAATGCTCTCGCCACGCCGAAGAAAACGATTCGGCAGAGCGAGGGAGCGAGGAGCGAGCTTGCGTGTCAGCTGCAAAAGTTATTAAGTTCCGGCACCATATTTATTCGAACTAAATCCCTGAGGTTGAGACCGCAGGGCTGCATCACAATCACCTTTACACAAGAGGAAGAGAAATTTCTCTTGGGATTTTTTTTCTCAACAAAGTCCGGATCTAAATTTCAGATGGTGGGTGAACTTGGGGATTCCGAGTGAGCATTCCGAGTATTTATGACCATCATTAAATTCTTTTGCTGCCCACTGCCCTTTTCGCCATTAATTTCCGGATGGCGGAGGGCCATGGGAGTGGCAGCAACAGCAAACTATGATACTGAATGTAGCAATAACGATACTAATGATACTAATGATATATAAGGATTATATATATATATATATATATATATATATATATATATATATATATATATATATGTGTGTGTGTGTGTGTGTGTGTGTGTGTGTGTGTGTGTGTGTGTGTGTGTGTGTGTGTGTGTATGTATATATATGCATATGCATATATATATATATATATATATATATATATATATATATATATATATATATATATATATATATATATATATATGCGTGTGTGTGTGTGTTTGCTTTTGCGTATTTGGCCTTGTGCGCGTCTGTGTGTGTTTATTCATAAAATCAGATACAACGCCGCGTTGCCTACAACTGAAGTAAAGTCGCTTACTCATTGCTCAGCGGCCTCCTGCCACGTGAAGTTTCCAGGCCAACGCACGCTGGGCGTTCGACCAAGGGAAGGCCCTCGTGCTCATGCCCGCCTCTGATGCGCCAAGGGTTTGAGAGGAAGAAAGGAAGCAAGAAGGACGAGCCGCTGAGGGGCGCGAATAGCTCCGCCTTCCTCGCGCAGAAACGCATGATGACTGATCATGTTCGCTCTGCCCAACCGTGTTCTTCGGCTGGCTTGTGCGATTAGGGTTTACTTGTTTCGATTTCTGGTGTGTTGCATGATCCTCGTTGTCCTTACAGGATTATTCTTTCATTTTGTTTGGACAGGAAAATTAAGTAAAAATATATATTTTTCTCTTCCGGCGTCTCTCTCTTACACCGAATGCACCGCAGCTGCTTTGAGATAATACTTGCGGTAAGAACAAAGTTTTGTACATAAAGCTGTGGATTATCATACAGTTTTATCTGCCGAAAGATGTTTTATCTCTTCAAGTGTTACGTCGACGTCACAATAGAGCCATTGTCGCCAGACGCAGAAAGGTATTCGCATCTTAAGAAGTTGCAATCCTTTTCGTTCTTATCGTTTCATCATACATTTTGACCGCTTTTATTGTTACTTC
>NC_091585.1:9696497-9698997 GCF_042767895.1 Penaeus vannamei
CACACACACACACACACACACACACACACACACACACACACACACACACACACACACACATATATATATATATATATATATATATATATATATATATATATATATATATATATATATATATATATATATATATATATATATATATATATATATGTTTGTGTGTGTCGACAAGTTGTCTGTGATGACGTTTTCCCAATGACGAGCCAGACAGTCAATAGATGCTGCTGTCTTCGCCTCTGTAGTCCCACAGGCTCTTGTGCAACCGAGGAAGGCCGAGCAAACGTATCCTGATGTTGGGCGACCTTAGAGTCCATGGCAAGCACTATATATATATATATATATATATATATATATATATATATATATATATATATATATATATATATATATATGTGTGTGTGTGTGTGTGTGTGTGTGTGTGTGTGTGTGTGTGTGTGTGTGTGTGTGTGTGTATGTGTGTGTGTGTGTGTGTGTGTGTGTGTGTATATGACACGTTTATACACTATGTGCGTTTGTGGGCATAATACAGTATTCGAAATTTACTCGCATTTTTTTTGCCGAAGGAATAAACTCTTGGATACGTAATAAAGGACCAGCTGTTTTAGCGAGGTCAGGCCACCTGAATATTTCTTTTTTAAAACCTGAGTTGCGATGTGAATGAGGGCGGCCGGACATGGGCGTCCTTCCCTGAGTAACGGGAAGTAGTCTATCAGGCACTCTGCTGTCCTGGTCGCAGCTTGCAAAGTTATTTCCTGACATGCTGAGTTAATTGCAGTGCAGTGGCTTCTCCCAAGACGACTGCGATGTTGCTGAGTACGGTAGTGTTGGCGATGTATGTTTTATAAGAAAAAACATTCCATTTGACTATTTGTACTCTCGTTTCACTCTCCTTGAGGGCCGCTATTTTACGCAAAAAGGAATCTTTATGTAACAATGGATTTTCTTATTATTTAAATGCGAAATACGAAAGTCATCTCAAGAAAGGTCTGGTGGTCTGAAGGTCTGGCCTTGAAGAGTTACTAGCATCGGCCTGAGCGAGATCGTCCTCGCCTGCGACCGCAGGAATTTCCAAACTTTAAACCGTTTTCTTTTACATATTTCCTGACTTTTTGGGGTCATGACAGCCTGTCACGAGTCGTAGCCACTGTTTTGTCGTCAAGCAAGACCGCAAGACCCCAGCTACCCAAGGGGACACAAGGGCTTTTTAACCTTCATGGCGATAAAAGATTATGGTATCTCTTAAGAAACTTGTTATCGGCAATTGGGTTCTGTCGCTCACGGGCCACATGATAAGGGATTTCATACGCCTGTAAGGAGATGTTAGTTAAAAAACCATGATAAAGATGGATTTGATGCTCATGTTTTGTCTCTTTTATGAGGGTGTGTCGCTGCGACTGATAGCTATGGCGATTGGGAAAAGGACTTTTTGGTGTGTCATTTGATATCATTATTACTTTCGCAAGGTTATATTTTTGGCATCGTTGGTTGATTAGTTTGTTTGTTGGTTGGTTATCAGGATAACAAAAAGTTATTGACAGATTTTCATGAAATTATTTCCCGAGGTGTCTTACTCAAACTTAGATGACTTGAAATTTTGGTGGTGGTTAGGTTAGGCAATATGGGTAACTGTCATTTTTATCTTTAGCTGTATTACCTTCGCCGAGGAGGTTATGTTTGCGGACGCCACCAGTGTACATGAGACAGAGGTGATTTTCATGAAATTCTTAGTGTGAATATTTTGATTCCACCAGTGACTTTATTGCCTTGGCGGAGGTATGCGCTCCCTGAGAGCTTTTTTATTTTGTTTTTTAGAAACACTGCACGTACAGCAACATCACTTTGAGAATATTGTTATCGTTACTCTTCTAAAATACAAATTCTTCTAATTAGCAGTAAGAACTGGTATGTCAGCAGATCAAACATATCGCACCTATTCCTTTTTAAAGACTGCTCTCTGCGACCCTGCGACCCTCGGAGCCGGCGAGGGTCTCCCATCGCCCCCTTCCGAGAGGCCGACCTTCTTCCTATTCTCTCGGGACCGCGGCACTTCCTGGACTCGTGAACTGCGCAGTACTATGCTGTTCTGTGCTGTTTTACTTTTCCCATTTCATCGTCTCGGTTGCTTGCCAGAAGGTCCATAACTTTTTTTCATTTTTATGTGTGGTAAAGGCGAATGATAAAGATCTGAGTTTGTTATTACACATCTTGCATTTTGTGGGTTAATTTGTGCTCATTCCTCTTGCAATCAGCGTAAGCCAGTCCTTTACACAGAAAGTAACTGCATAGTTGATTTATCGCGTCGCCTTGTCAGCCTGACGGCGCAAGATATGCAAGGCTAACGACCACTTCTTGCGAGACCAGAAGCATAGCGGCCACACCTCCGCCTCCATCTACCACGTCATTCCAAACTGGGATTTTAGGAAAAGTCTTTCTTGTGGCGAGTCGCGTCTGCGATGCCTCGTGGGCGTTCTGGCGCGCCGCCTCCTTTGTCACTTGCAGC
>NC_091585.1:9703997-9706497 GCF_042767895.1 Penaeus vannamei
TAGCAGTCTGCGACTACTTCGGATAACACTCACGGAATCTTTTTGTATATTTCAGATATCCGTTCGAACTGATCGAGGAAAGTGCGAATTACCTGCTGGCGGGGACCAAACACAGACCCAAGATTGGCGTCATCTGCGGATCCGGTTTGGGTAAGTCGATATGAGCGAAGACGTTGGTATTGAACTTCTACCAGTCATGCGAGTAATAACTGTTGGGAGAATGGTAGCTTCAGAATTCATTGGTATTATTATTATAAAGGGGCAGAAAATACCAACGGTACGAAAAGCGGAGGGAACGAGCACAGCCAGTGCCGATTCTGATCATGGAAAATCAGGTGTATTAACAGACCTCTTGCCGCAGGTGGATTGGCTGACCAGCTGGGCGACCGAGATGTCTTCCCCTACGAAGACATCCCTAACTTCCCCGTGTCAACAGTCAAGGGACACGCAGGCAGGATGGTGATCGGCCTGCTCTCCAGCGTGCCCGTCATGTGCATGCAGGGCCGCTTTCACGCCTATGAGGGCTACCCGCTTTGGAAGGTCGGTCGTGATGGCAAATTGGTTGCTTTAGTTTCGCCTCATTTTATTTATTCATTTCGGTGTTTGTATATTTTCTATTATGTATCAACTGAAACATTATGTGCTCTTCCGGATATTGTCCTTGGAGTATCAGCCTGTAACTTGCCCCCATTGGACAGTGCGCCATGCCGGTGCGAGTGATGAAGCTGATGGGCGTGGAGCAGGTCATCATCACCAACGCCGCCGGCGGACTCAACCCGGAGTTCAAAGTCGGTGACATCATGATCATCAAAGATCACATCAACATGCAGGTTCGTGTTATATTTGCCTTCCTTTTGCTCTCGTTGCTTGTTTTCAGCGTTTCCTAAAGCGATTTTTAAATCATAGTCATACTATCCATGAAAATTAGAAACGAGTATTGTAATTCAGACACTGACTTCAAACTCTGTGGGTCGCAGGGCTTCGCCGGGGACTCGCCTCTGCGAGGGCGCAACGACGAGCGCTTCGGGCCTCGGTTCCCGGCCATGAACAACGCCTACGACAAGGACCTGCGCTCCATGGCCAAAAAGATCGCTCATGGCATGAATCTCTCCGACGTGGTCCGCGAGGGCGTCTACGTGATGCTCGGGGGGCCCACCTACGAGACGGTGGCGGAGCTGAAGCTGCTCAGAATTCTTGGAGTCGATGCCGTGGGCATGAGCACCGTTCCGGAGGTGCGTAAATGAGTCTCAAACTGAGAGAGAGCTTCGTGCAGTAAACCTTCATATACTTCATGAATATATTGTCCATTGTCCTGTGTCTATTTACAGCTTGCGTTTGTTTTACGAGATCAACATATATTCTAGGTTGTCGTGGCACGACACTGCGGCATGAAAGTGTTCGCGTTCTCGCTGATCACCAACGAATGCATCATAGAGTATGAGACAGACGCGCAGGCCAACCACGAAGAGGTGAGGAGCGCTGCGTGTGATTGGGCAGCGAGAGGAGCACGGAATAAGACGAATGGTTGAAAAACAAAATGAAAAAAAAATGAGAAAATAATGTCAGAAAAATATCACTTCCATTTTCTCTCGATGATAATGTTTGAAAAAAATTCTAAGACCGATTTCTTTACAGGTTATTGACGTGGCCAATAAGCGCAAGAGCGACCTGCAAGAGCTAGCACGCAGAATAATCGTATCTATGAACGAAGATTGCCAAGAGAATTAGAAGAGGGAAAGTGTTGATTCTCCACCTTTCTATCTGTTTATTTAGCTATCTATCTATCTATGTCTATCCTTTAAACCGTTTGTATATCATTGTTTCCTATATCTTTTCTTCGATCCACGACGCAGACGGTGGTGTCCGAAACGTTCACGCTGCATCCGTTTCTCTCGATCGGCTTCGTCTCACACCATTATTGTCATAATATTTCGCTTTCCTCAGTCCTATTTTCTTACCAAATTTGAAAAAAAAGATATATATATGTAATCAGAATCCATTTTAGTCAGACCATTGTGTAATGCTTACAAATGTAGTTTTTAAGGTCATTTTTATATTTTGTTGAAGCATGGAGGTTTTCCGTGCAAATTTTGGTTTATACTTTATTATATGTGCAATGTGATCTTAAGATTCCAAATTGTGAATAATTTTTATTACTGAATATATGTTTGAATCTAAAGAAGTAAACAGTTTTGATGTTCTATTATTGGAATTAGATCTGTAATAATATCTGAGCCAGATTAATCAGATGTATATTTTTGCATATTTTTTCTTCTTTTTTACATATATCAGGTTGCAGGATAAGCGAAGATATTTATTTTGGATATAGTGCGCATTACTTTAAATACACTGAAAATGAAGCAGGATGAAGCTGTATTGCAATTATTGTGTGTACATCACCGTGAGGATACATCATGATTATAGATGATTTCAACTGGTTTTACTGAACTGTGGAACTAGGGAATCTTGTAAGACTATAGATGCATTACCTAGTGCTTTC
>NC_091585.1:9716497-9718997 GCF_042767895.1 Penaeus vannamei
CTCTCACGCATCCTCACCCCGTCTCTCACGCATCCTCTCCCCGTCTCTCGTCTCTCACGCATCCTCACCCCGTCTCTCACGCATCCTCTCCCCGTCTCTCGTCTCTCACGCATCCACTCCCCGTCTCTCGTCTCTCACGCATCCTCCCCCCGTCTCTCGTCTCTCACGCATCCTCACCCCGTCTCTCGTCTCTCACGCATCCTCCCCCCGTCTCTCGTCTCTCACGCATCCTCACCCTGTCTCTCGTCTCTCACGCATCCTCACCCCGTCTCTCGTCTCTCACGCATCCTCCCCCCGTCTCTCGTCTCTCACGCATCCTCTCCCCGTCTCTCGTCTCTCACGCATCCTCTCCCCGTCTCTCGTCTCTCACGCATCCTCCCCCCGTCTCTCGTCTCTCACGCATCCTCACCCTGTCTCTCACGCATCCTCTCCCCGTCTCTCGTCTCTCACGCATCCTCACCCTGTCTCTCACGCATCCTCTCCCTGTCTCCCGTCTCTCACGCATCCTCTCCCCGTCTCCCGTCTCTCACGCATCCTCTCCCCGTCTCCCGTCTCTCACGCATCCTCTCCCCGTCTCTCGTCTCTCACGCATCCTCTCCCCGTCTCTCGTCTCTCACGCATCCTCTCCCCGTCTCTCGTCTCTCACGCATCCTCTCCCCGTCTCCCGTCTCTCACGCATCCTCACCCTGTCTCTCACGCATCCTCTCCCCGTCTCCCGTCTCTCACGCATCCTCTCCCCGTCTCCCGTCTCTCACGCATCCTCTCCCCGTCTCTCGTCTCTCACGCATCCTCTCCCCGTCTCCCGTCTCTCACGCATCCTCTCCCCGTCTCCCGTCTCTCACGCATCCTCTCCCCGTCTCTCGTCTCTCACGCATCCTCTCCCCGTCTCCCGTCTCTCACGCATCCTCTCCCCGTCTCTCGTCTCTCACGCATCCTCTCCCCGTCTCTCGTCTCTCACGCATCCTCTCCCCGTCTCTCGTCTCTCACGCATCCTCACCCCGTCTCCCGTCTCTCACGCATCCTCTCCCCGTCTCTCACGCATCCTCACCCCGTCTCTCGTCTCTCACGCATCCTCTCCCTGTCTCCCGTCTCTCACGCATTCTCTCCCCGTCTCCCGTCTCTCACGCATCCTCCCCCCGTCTCTCGTCTCTCACGCATCCTCACCCCGTCTCCCGTCTCTCACGCATCCTCTCCCCGTCTCCCGTCTCTCACGCATCCTCCCCCCGTCTCTCGTCTCTCACGCATCCTCACCCCCTAATTCTCACATACCTGAGGTTTTCCTTACTCTCCTTGCCGAAGTTTCCTAAGTCCTCCCCTTCCTTCCCGTCCTTCCTTGACCTTTTCCTACAGGTCCAAAGATGACCCACCACTGCCGCCTGACTCACATACATACATACCTGCACATACACTCGGGGATTTACACTCGGGGGATGATTTCATCTAGATGGTATGATACCAGCATGCCCCCCCGTTAGCTTTATTGCTCCTTTAGTTTATGATTTTACTAGTTTTATAATTTGTTCTCTTTTTTTTCTCTCTCTCTTATTAGCACCACTTAGGCTTGCACTGCTTTATATAGCACACCGCTCACGCCTAATGCAGTTTTATTGCGCTTGATGTTTTATTTTGCATGTCACTTTTTTTTTTAGTTGATTTTGTATGGGTTGTCACCTGCATAACCTTAGATTTTCCCGTAAATACTTTTTTATCGTATCTTTCAATTTTATCATTTTAATTACTAGCATGCAACTGCTTTGTTTACGTTTTTTTATCAGGCGTTCCCTTAGCCTTTACCTGCGACCGCTTTTGTTTCACATTTTATTTATGCAGCTGGTTTCCTCCCACATTTTTTGTTTTCTATTTTAAGTTTTAGTTTGTCATTTTATGTCCACTTCACCCGACTTTTGATTCACTTTTGCTTTTATTTTATTTCTTAAAAGTCTAGTCTAGTCCATGCACCCTTTTATTCTGTTGTATATCGTTTTAATTTTATAATGTATCATGTGGTTAGCTGTTTTATTTTTATTACTGATATTTCTTTTATGACTCTTTTTCTTTTGTTTTAGTAATCAAATCTAAAACTGTATGCTCAGTATGCGGGGTTCAAACCCCGTCCTTTTACAAAATAAAGAGTGTCAGCCGGACTTTTGGTGTGGTCACTACCCTTTCCCGAGAGTCGTCCTGGAGTGCCCCAGCTGGAATGAAAACACAACAAAGGTGGTAAATGAGCCTTCCCACATGTTTTACTTGCCACAGTTAGGAGCTGGGACGAACGCAATCTTTATTTACTTAAGAATGTCTTTAATTAACCTTTTCTGCCACTGAATTTAACCTGATATCAGTATCTATAATGAACTTTTTCTGCCACAGCTTCAACCTCACTTGAATGTTCATATATGATTATTCTTGCTAATGACATTTCAGTATTTCATTATGGCATCAGAGATATGAATATTATAAATTATATCTCTGATTTGAAACTATGTGTGTCCACTTCTTT